>NW_008587618.1:0-19201 GCF_000691845.1 Merops nubicus
TCAAAGTTTCTGTCCCTTGTTCCCTTTCCCTTCCCATTGGGAAGGGAGAGGGGTTAATAGCATCTCTCCTTTGTCTAGTGGCTGGCTCAGCCCTAACCCTTGACAGGGGTGCTTTGTTCATACTCTCAGAGCTCTTTCTCTCTCACTTTTCCTTCTTTTGCACAGTTGAGCTGTTTTCTTGCTATTTCAGCAGTAGTAGTGATGTTATTGGAACGTGCAGTTGAATACCTTGTAACTGAGGCAGAACTGGAAGAGGTGAGCTCTTGGAAGTGCAGTCCTGGAATCTGTAAGTCCCTCCTTGATCATCAGCTTCCCAAGAAAGAGACATTTTGCTGCAGTGTATATTAACTGTAAGAAAACACCACTTGAGCTGGCACAGTTGTAACTACACAACAAACACCCTGTTTGATAGGATTCTTAATTTTCAAAAGACCTGTGAGATGATGGTGTGACCTTCCAAAAAAAGAAAATTCAGAAGAAAATTCAGCCTTTTATTCACTTTTGGCCTGAGAAGGACATTTTGTGAGGTTCATAAAGATAAATGTGTAAGTACAAATGTTATTTTCCTGTGAGAGACACATAGGGGAAAAAAAGACAAGTCGTTTTCAGCAACCTATGGCAAGTGAAATTCCCACCTGGCAAGTACAATTTAGTTGTATGTTGTCTGTCAGAGGAACAGTGGGGTAGCACTTAAAGTGAAATGTGTTGTTTTAAGGGATTAGTGCATCCAAGCTGAGGCTGGAGGCCTCTGACCCTCCCACTGTGGCTTTCTGGCAGTGACACAAAACAAATGGTGACTTGATGCTGTTTGCTTCTTTTTCCTCTTCTTGTTCCACTGACATGATCAAGAGCTGTGCAAGCACTGGTTTAATTCAGCACCCATCGTGCTTGAAGTCTGTGCATTTTATAGGCATAGAGAGCCAACATATGGATCCCTCCTGGATTTATGACCTCTGTGAAGTCATATATTTTGCACAGACATTTTTCCACTCAATTTATCACAGTGTTTTGTAGATGCAAAACCCAACGTGGGATCAAAGTGCTTGAGCAAAGTGGCTTGTGTTGATTCCAGTAGTGGTGAAACTCCAAATGCATTACAAAAAGACCTGGGGAAAGTACCACCCCAAAGTGCTTGCAATGGAAGGAAGCATTCACTGCATAATGGAGCTTGAATAGAACTGGAAATTAAGAGATCCATCAAAACTTCAATTGCTATTGTTAATATTTATGTTGGACTGTGTTTGCAAGTGCTGATTTTGGTAGCAGTTGAAGCCAGCTTCCTTGCTCCCTCTCTACCAAGTCACCTGTTTGAGGAATGCAGTGGAAAAGAAGGGTAAAAATCAACATATGTTTTTGCTGGAACTATGAATTTGCCATGGATACAGACACAAACTATTAAATTCTGAATTCTTTGGGGGATTATGTCATCTTTGTTGCAGAGGTCTTGTCAGGGCCATCCCCTGTTCTGGCAGTGATCACAGGTGCTTCAGGGCTGTCTCAAAACTGGATCCAAAACAGAAGAGGTCAAGGCAAGCTACACGCCCTGGTGTGTCTTCTGATCCAAAAAGCTTCAACCATCTAGATGAAATAAAGATAGTGATGGACAGACAGCTTCTGAAACCCAGTTTCTGGCTGTTATAAGATGATGAACATCACTCTCCTAGGCAAAGCCATTTTGTATGATTTTTGTATGATTTTGACACTGATTCTTGTTTCTTTGGGACCTGGCACTGGCCAGCCAACAGGTGATTCCTGCATATTGCTGCGTGGCCTTTCCAGAAACATTCAACCCTCTCTCTAACAAAGTTGTTATGAAGATCTCATGTTTTCTCTTAAAGGAGGTGCCATGAACTCATACTACAAGAAGGCTGCTCTAGCCAGGACCATGGTGGGCAGCTTTGGCCTTGGTTCTGCTGAGAGAAAAGGACTTAATTTCTCCGTGTCAGGCATAAATGTTTGCTGCCAAGCTCCAAATGTAGATACAAGGTAAAGTGACACCTAAGAGAATGCCTGCTGCAATTTAAACCACCAATTTAGATGCACCCTGATTGTTTACAAGCCCACAGTAAATGGGGTAGTGTCAAGAGGTGATGATGAGTGCTCCTGCTCTTCTGAAGGTGGCTTGTTACACGATAATATGTGTCTTATGCTGAGACAAAATTGCTTGTTAAAGGTGTTGATCCAGTGGAATTTTGTATCCCACAGAAATACATCTACTTGATGAAGCACTTTGAAAATAAATTAACATCTTCCCTTTGACTCTCACATTGACATTTCCTGCTCAGGAACAGCAAAATCAAAACAACCACATTTAATTTTCGAAGTGAAATATTTCACAGTGGTGCAGCCTGAAAAGAAATTTGGAAGTGTTTTTCTTAGGATGAAACTTCTAATGTTCAGAAACTTTGTTCATATATTTTAATGATAACTTGAATGAAAATTAGAATGTTGCAGCAAGCCCTACGTGTAAAATCTCTGTTTACCTGGAGAACATGAATGTATGTGAATGTCATAATGGAATTTAGCTTTATTAGTCACCCTGTAGGGAATATGATAAATGCTGAAGTCTAGCCAACTTCTCTTAGTACACACAGACTTATCTATGCCTAGGCTGATCAGTGTCTTAAATGTGCTAGGGAGATTCATAGAATTAGAGGCTTTGACCTCATTTCTTGTATTCCACCTGGACTATATGTATGCCTGTAAGCTTAGGGAAAGACTTAACAACTTAGCAGAGCATCAGTTAGAGATACTTTTTGCAATACCTCTTTCCCATCAAAATGTGAGATTTGCACAACTTCCAACCTCAGTGCTAGGTTTAATTCTGCTCTGGGTGAAATTTCACAGCCTGCTTCAAGGCCCAGATGCTTCCCTCTTCCTTTGGCACTGTGATTTTCCTCTTCTGCTTAAAAACCCTTCCCATGTTCCCACAGATACTTGCAAAGAGTTGGTAGAAATCTGAGTATCCCAGCATGCTTAGATTGTTCTTAAGCTGTCCCTATTTAACTCAAAGAGCAGATTTTCATGAGCACCAGGGGACTCTAAGGCAGGATTCAGTTGCCTGAACACAGGCATCTGGTGCCACTACCCTACGTGGGTATCTGTGGGTGGCTGCCAGAGATGGATAGAGGATTTATGAGAAGCAGCAGAGGCTCTAGAGGCTGGGCAGGATACACCCACAGTGCCTGAGACTACAATAGGTGCTAAGATGTTTAGGCAGCTGAGCTGGGAATTAAATGAGGCTGCACATTTCAATTCTTGCCACATTTGTTAGTAAAAAGTAATTTTGAAAAGGTCTGCTCCCTCCCATCTCATTTTTTTCTCTGGAATTGTTCATGCAGTAATCAGGCAGAGCTTCTGCAGCCAGGTTTTACTTTATTCATCCTGTAATAGTAAATTTATTTTTGTAGCCTGTAACTAGATCTGACAGGGAACAAAGATGTTTGGGAGCAAGTTTACACTGAAGGGGTTTTGTTTGGTGGTTTTGGTTTTCCTTAAATTATCAGTAGGATCAAACCAAGCCCCAGAATGAGGGGGTATCTTGGCTGAAGGGACCAAACCTGGTTTTCACTCATAACTCTGTGACTCACTCTTGAAGTTAAGAGTAAGTGAGGTGGTAGTTCTGCCACCTATTCACCCAGCTCAGTGGTCTTGTTTCTTTTAAATGCTGTGATAGTTAATGACAGGTGAGAGGCTCTTTATCCTTCTCCCAAACCCTCTTCCAGCACTTTACTGTCCACTTTGCTTGAAAGCAGCCTAACTTGCACGAGCAGCATGAACAAGCCTTTTAGAAACACCTTTTGCATGGCAGTTCTTGTCTGCAGAGTGAAAATCAGAGAAAAGGGCTTTTTTTTTTTTAATGTGTATAACATGCCAGCATCATATAATGGCAACAAGCATGTGTTACACTACTGGAGGATGAACTCAATTCACAGAATAGAATCTGATTCCAGGTAATATCAACATCTGGAGCAAAGATAACTTATCAGACACAAGGCAATTTCAGTTCATTAAAAATCTATATGCACTCTGCAGAACACAGTATCCGGGGCAAATGAACAGCTATGAAAACAAGCTCATCAGGATTATTGCTGTAATTGAGTAAAGGATCCTGTTTTTAATCTGAAACACATAATTTACTCAAAGGATACACCATAGACACCGTGGATAATGGGATTAAGACATAGGTGTGTGCACTCAGAGTCATTACTGTGCTGACTCTCAATTTAAGCACACTGAGTTATCACCTCATTCCTCTAAGGTAACATTCACATCGTTCTTAATTACCTGTGGTTAAGCAAGAGTCAATGTTAAGGTGATTCATCAAAGTTGTAAGGCAGGAGAAGTGATTATTTTTATTACTTGCTGCAGTTTTCCCAGGCTGACCCTACAGCCCAGTTCAACTCTAATGGAAAGGTCTTGCCAAGTTTTGCATACTGGGACCAGTGATGTCCCTTTTCACTTGTAAAACTAGCTCTAGGCTTATCTTCCAGAGTGCTTTACGTGCCTGGGACTGCTGGGTGGTGTGCAGGCAGGCTGGGTGACTTGCTCCCATGGTTACAGTCCCAGGAAGGGTTAAGTTTGAAGACTGCCCAGCATGTCTCTATCACCCAGCACCTCCACTGGTGCAGTCAGCCCTTGGCTTACCTCCTCCAGCTGCTCACACATCTGCCTCTGACCATTCCCAGAGCCATCCCAGGTTTCAAAAATGCAGGAACTGGGCCAGAACTCCTCCCAAGAGAATAGTGCTTGGGTCTATAGCCCATCCCACCTCACAGCAGGAGCAGCTGAAGGCCGTGGCCATGGCTGGTGCAGCACTTCTGTGCCTCTGGTTGCAGTTGTTGTTGTGTGGCCAAGACCCATCACTCCATAGGAGCAAACTGAACTTCTCCACAGCTGCTGTGGGAAACCAACCTCTAAATCCCCGTGGGTTTTAAACTGACCAACACACTGCTCTTTCTTCCTTGGTGACTAGGTCTGGCAAGCGTACTGAGGCAAGGCAGTGCAAGAACTACTCTGGAGGAAGGTGGACTTCATTTTGGTGTGTTACTACAGGCTTAAATATTGAAATATCTCTTTTCAGGCCTAGAGAGAGAGTTGTGGTGCTGAGGAGAGTGATGGAGGTTTTGTTGCTTCCTTGGTGACTAGGTCTGGCAAGCGTACTGAGGCAAGAACTACTCTGGAGGAAGGTGGGCTTCATTTTGTGTGTGTTACTACAGGCTTAAATATTGAAATATCTCTTTTCAGGCCTAGAGAGAGAGTTGTGGTGCTGAGGAGAGTGATGGAGGTTTTGTTGGAAGAAGGTTGTGAACTAGTCTTGAAGTTGCTTATATGATGTAGCCCTGAACTATCATGGATGCCTGGTGGGATTTTTCCAAACTGGCTTTCTCTGACTTGAGGTTCTGAAGGGGTTCTGCCCAATCTCTAGCCAAGTTCTACCTCATGTCTTGTCCAAATTCCCACCAACTGTAAGCAAAAAAAGGCCTAATTGCAGTTTGTGAACTATTAGGTAAGAAGCCCTGTCTGTATGAGAAAGACCAAAAAGTCCTAAAAAGACCATGTTTAGGTCAAAACTTCAGCTGCTGGAGATCATCACAGTTTGATTATTACCTACATGCTTTGAGTGTCAAATACCAGCTGAAAAAACTGACCCTGTAGCTGAAATCTCCCTGTTCTGCTTGCTTTTATCCAGGCTATTAGCTGAGTTTGAGTGTCAAACTGAGTAAAGCCAGCGAGTGAAAGCATCTCTCTCTGGAGGGGGTTATGCCTTTCTGTTGGAAGAAATAAGTCCCTCAAGAGGCAGTTTGGAGATAGCAATCCTTATTGCTTCCTGATGTCTGGGTGGAACCTGCCCTGGGGCAGACAGCTTCCTCAACCACTCATGCATGTGCAAATGCTGCAGGTGGAGGGACAGCAATAAAAGGCAGCCAGCAGCATCTGGGGGGAAGGAAATGAGCTGTGCCACCCCTGCGTGCTCTGCATGGAGTGGGACACCTGGACACATCTGCCTCCCCAGCCAGGGGATGTTAAAATCCAGCCAATGGTTCCCTGGGAAATGATTTTTTTTTTTTTTTTATGCTGGAATATATTGAACTAGAAAAACAAACCAGCTGACCTCTTGTATCCACAGCCCTTGTCCTTGTGATACCTTCTCATTAACCTTGTGTTTTATCGTGAGTCAACCTGTGTGGAAAGGTCCAGAAACTGCAACACCCAGAAATTAAGATGGGTATATCTAGGATATACCCATCTTAATTTCCCAGTTTGTTTTTGAGTTCAGCTTAATTAACTAGATCATTAAACCATGCCATTGGATGCAGAACTGCTAACACATGCAACCATAACTGGCTGTTGACATTATGATTCTGTGATAATGGTTTTCAAGTGTTAACTCAGGGCAGGTAAATAACCCAGACAACTGGAATTGCTCCTCCAGTCTTCAGTGACCTTGCAACACGTTTTATTCTTTACCTCTGCTCTGGGCTTGCTTCGTGCATCATTCCTCACCTACTCTTACAGTGCAGCTGAGAGGAAACCAAATGTCACTTAGGCCAAGAACCAGGTATCTTGTCATTATATTTCCTATTGATTGGGAGATGCTGGAGCAATATGGAATTGAAGGTGCATCAGAGGAGTGAAATACCACCTGCTGACTGTCATAATTAGTTTACCACAGACACCATAATGATCAGCAGGTGCCATGCAGCAGCACAACACCGTTAGCCAGCTGGCTTCTGGTTTAGTTTCACAAGTGGTTCCATTTTGTCACTTTAGCAGAGTGGCTCAGAGAACTGGGGAGGGGTTATATAATTATTCGCTGTCCTTTCTTCTCTCTCACCTCCCCTACCTCTGCTAGTAAAGTAAATTCAAAGTGGGGTAGAAGAGAATGGCTGGATGTCTCAGTGTTGAGCATCCAAGGCTCTTACTGTGTCAGAGAAATGTGTTTCAGATTGGTTTTTGTACAGGAGTTGAGTCCCAGTGACACTGTAGCTTGGCAATGGTTGCAATTTTGTTAGTAAGTCTTCCAACCTTTCCTGTATTTCATTCACAGAAGGCACCTTTTGATTTCATGCTCTCCCTCTGGAAAAAAAGACATGGGTGTCCATGAAGACACCAGCTCCAGTTATTCAACCCTCTGCCTCTCCCATGGAAATGGTTGGTTCCTTTTCCACCTACAAGGTATTTTTCATATGGTGTGTTTTATACCTCTGAAGTCTGGCTTGTGTTTTTTGGGCTGCCACACTGCTGCTAGGAGAAAGGGAAAAAAATTAATGAGGTGACTTGTAATCTGTGTTTGCACAAATTTCTTCTGGCCTCTTCTAGACACCTGCACTCCAACCTTGGCTCTCTCCTCCAGCATTGCCTGATGACAAGAATTGATGTTGAAATGTCCCAAGGGCTCCTCTCTCTGTATGTTTTTCAGCCTGAAGAATTTTCATTCACTGGCCTTAAAATAGTTGTGAGGTGGGTTGTTCCCTGTAATCTCAGGAGCACTCTTTGGTCATCAGCTGCAGCAGGTACATGAGCACCTTCTCTTGAGTTTTTCCACTGTGAGAGGCTCCAAACACCAGGCTCCACCAGCCTTGACTGGCTGAGCTGCACACAATAAAATTCAGGACATTTGACCCAAATGCATCTCTAAAACTTGTGACTACTCCTACTTTCCAAGACTCCTGGTAATCCCAAGTTGGAATCATAGAATCATTTAGGTTGGAAGTTGTAGAACCCACAACAGTTTTGCTAGCTGCATCCTCTCATGATCTTTATGGTGCATCTTTCCTTTGAAGCTTGGAGGGAATAACAGCAGTAGGTCTGTAAGAAAGCAGTGAAAACTTTTCTGAGCTCAGTAACTTCCCCAAAATTCTTCTTTCTAGCAGTGATTTCGAGGGAAGGGAGATGACATGTTGTGACTCACTGTGAAGAGGCTCTCAAGAAGCCCCAGGAAGTGCTCTTTGAAAAGCTGGGTGCATTAAACAGCTGCAACAGTAAATGAGCACATTCAGCTTTGATGTTTTTTGATGGAGGACCAGTAATTTCATTGTTGGCCTTATTATGGCAGCAAAGCAGTATTAACAGGGCATAATTTACTTTAAAAAGGAGAGCAAAAATGTTTACTGTCTTGCTGGTAATGCAGTCGGCCTGCTCCATGAGCATCTGTCAGGCATGACAGCAGCTCCTATTTCTATGCAGATTTGTTATTTAAGCAAATTTGGTGTAGGAGTAGGAGAGGAGGGGGTGTTCTTTCTTTTAATGTACACCTATAATTTATTTAGATCAGAGCTTCCCCGCAGGGGAGCAAAAATAAAACCTTCATATCAACTTTGTTACAAGGCAGGAGTTTGCAAAGACAGGCTCAGTTCTTGTCTCCTGAGAGACAGCCTTGGCAGTGTGGGACTGCCTGTGCCCCTCTGAGCATTCCAAAACTGCCACATGTTAAGGCTGCTTGGTCAGTGGAGCCTTAGTGTGGGTTTAGGAGCATTTTCCCTGGACCTAAAATGTTAACAAAGGCTATTGCAGTTTATGACATTCCTTCTCTTGTGAGGAATGAGGAGGAGCAGGCAAAAGGCTTAGGGACCCTTTAGGGTTTCCCTTCTCCAGCTAGACCCATTTCTGCTCTTGATTTCCTAATATATGTAGGATGAGGATCACCCCTAGAAGAACAACTCCCAGGGATGAGCTATGGCTTAAACAGACACGTTCCTCTCCTGGAGGTGCTCCAGCTCAGGGGTGAGTTTTCTTTTTGGATAGGGATCCTGTTTAATGAGATGAGCTGTGGCCATAGTGTGGATCTTTACTTGCAGACAGCCCTTGGCTAGGCATGACACCAAAAAAAGGTTGTCCTCTTCTTTAGACTGGAGATGGTGGCACTAGTTCTGTGCAGAGGTGCTTAGCTGAGTGCTGAGCAAGGGCTCTTTGCACAGTGATGCATCCTGAGTGCCTAAGCTGTGGAACACCTTCCTGCACCATGAGGTGGGTGTCAAAAACTGAGAAAGACTCAAAACAAGACTGAAAATTTTGTGGTGGGGGAGAAATTCAATCCCTCAAGGGCTTGTCAGATTTAAGACAACACCCCTAATGCAGAAAATCCATATACAACAAAATGATGAAGGGTATTTGGCTGTGTCTTTGCCTGTTCTCTCAGTCTTCATTGGGCATCTGTTGGTGGACACAAGTGGGGAGGTAAATGGGCATGAAAGTCTCTAGCCACAAGGTATTACTTGCTTGACAGGGGCTGATAATGAGTCTTGCATAGGTCCAAAATATTCCTTGCCTTCCTTATGTCCAGGTTCTGGGAAGAGGAATGAAATCACCCAAAGTAACTGTATTTTAAGTTTCATGGGAGGTTTTCTTGTAGGGAGGAGCCCAGTGGGCTTGGGCAAGCTGGGACTGCTGTCGCCCCACGGAGAGGGTGCCTCTCACAGTGCTGTGCAGGGCCAAACACAAAGAGGGGGCTTGGAGGTGTTCATCATACTCCATTTGGGACATTTCCAAAATACACAGCTTAACTTTTGTAGCCTTTGTAACTTAGAGAGAAAAACATTTGGTACGTTTCATGCATCTGGTTTAGGATTGGGTGAGTGGGACCCCTACAAAGGAGGGGTCTTCTTCCAAAATGGACAGCCATTCTTAGCTGAATCCCTCTCCTGCTTCTGTCCTGAGAAGGTTTTCCTTGCAGATAAGGACAAACATCATCTTTTTCAGGGAGTGAAGAGTGTGTTGAGGCAGCTGTTGGCCCAGGCACATCTGGAGGCTTGACTGGTTTTCTGAAGGACTCCTGTGGAAGGACTGAGGAATTCAGTCCTGTCATCTGGTCGTCCCTGTTGCTGCTTGCTTGTTTAGAAGGGGATTCAGAATTAACTTTAGTTGAGATAGAGCATCCCAGGGAAGTCAAGCAGAAGGGCAAAGGGTGAGTGCAGTGGCTGGGCTGCAGGAGCTCATCTCCCTGGTTTCAGAGCTGTCTCCAGATCCTGCTCACCCAGGCTCACCTAACAGGCTGAGTTCACATAAAGCCCACACACAACAACACCTCTCTAAGTTCCTCTGCTGCTTTCCACTTTCCCAGAGCCCCTGTACAAAGCCATGGGGGAGAATCTCTGTGCAACTAGTGACAAAATTCCCACTGACTTCAGCTGACTTCAGGATTTCATGTTAGACCTAATAGTGCCTGTAATTCCCCTTCTGAGGAGTTAGTGGGCTGAACTGTTCTCAGTGGTGTGTTGAGAAAGAACAGTTCTTTCCACTGCAGGAAATGGCAAGTTCAGTCCTACGTCCTGGACTATTTATAGGGGACCCACATCCTCTGTCCCACCAGTGGAGCTCCTTTAATGCTGGTGAACTTCTATGACTTGTTACCAATGGGAATCTATTTTCACTTGGTCCTCAAGCTGCTGGAAAGAATTAGCCCACGACTAAATTCCTCTCTTCAGTAAAAGGCTTCTAAATTTCTTTAGCACATGAAAAATTTACTCACTTGAGAACTGATCACTTCACTGCTCTGTTAGCAGGAACCTACAGATACTGAATCAGAATAATTATGCAGCAATGTACATACTTACATGGTTTTTTTTTGCCAACATCTGCTTCAGAGCACAAAGTGAATTAACAGGTTTAATTTTCTTTTGTAGCACCCAGTTAGGCTGCTTGATGTTGACTGGGAACCTTGCCCAGAGGCAGTGTGTAAGACATCTATCAAGTGAGAAACACCTACAAACAAATTCATCCCCCTCTGTTTACTGTATCCAAGCTTATGAAGAGACTCTGTTCAATGTAAGTATCCAGAAATCTTACAAAGAACATGAGAAGCCTGAGCAGTAACTAGTGAAAACAGGAATTCCACAGATTTCTTTCTACATTTTTTCCCCCTCCAGCAGATAAAATATTTATTGCTCAGCAGTTGCAGAAAGGGTAAGTGTGTTGCATCCCTAATTTCAATTTCCCTTGGTATAGATTAAGAGGGCAGCAGAATTACCAGGCAGACTTAATGAGGCAAGAGATCGTAATTTATATCTGCCTTGAGAGCTGCAGAGCCACCATCTGTGGTGCACTTTGCTAGGTATGAAACTTAATTCAGGAAACCTGATTTCACACTGCTTGAAGGCAAACAATTTCCCTCTGCCACCTTGTGACACCAAGTCAGCATAATTCTTCATCTGCTGCCCTTACCTGCTGCCCTTGGAGCATGCTGGAGACTGCAGGTACAGCCACACCTGTATCAGAGTTAGTCCCTGGCACCCTGCATGAGTTTTCCATCTGTATTTAACACAATTCATTCTATTAAACCTGGATGTGACAAGAGGTAGAGTCTAAGAGGTGTTTCCCTGAACACATTTGAGTGGCAGCTAGCCATGAAAACGGAGTCAGCCTTGATGGTTTCTCAGAGCTGCTGCTGGGGACAGTGAGAAGATGATGCATTTTGGTAGGTTTAACTCTGCATTAGTTGTTGATGGATGAAGGACGGGTCAAGTTTGCACTGTGTGGAAGCCCAGAGTCTGTCCACATCATCCATTTAAACTTTGCTCATCCAAGTAGCCAACGCCTGGGCAGAGAGGTCAGAAATCTCCCAGCAAATGTTTTGTAGCCTGTGCTGGCATCGTTGCCCTTTCTTTCTGTGACCACGTGTCTGTGAGGTCCTAGCTGTGCATTAACACTCAGCTGTGCTGGATACATGCCCTCAAACTCTTAGGAGATGCTTGTAGACACATCTAATTTCTAAGGGAAATAACTGTTCTGCTTTCCTCCTAAGGGAGTATTAATACCACAGTCAGCTTCTTTAGAGCCTTTGCCTGGGTCCTAATGTTTGAAGGGTCACTGGGAGCCAGCTCGTCTCAGAATGAAGCATGGTCCCAACAGAGCTGTCAACAGACCCACAACCATGCCAAGAATTGAGACTGTCAGACTTCTGCTCTGTAGGGACTCTGGGGCATTTGTGCACTGGGAGACTGTTGCTGGTATCTTATACTGCTGGGAAAAAAAAAAAACAAACCAAACCCAGCATGGAAAAACCCGCAGCCTGCATCCCAGGAGCTGTGTTTAGCTACACCATACCAAAAGGACTGCAGCAATGCCCCCGTTTTCCAGCAGATGAATTGGTAGCTATGAAAAGCCCAGATGACTCCTGCACCTCTGGAGCTGTGCTCAGTAAAATGGCATCAGGCTCAGTCAATTCCCAGTGGTGCTTGGGCAGGTTTCCATCCCAAAACAAGGCATCTTTCCTATCCCTCCTCACCATCTGTGTACAAGGAGAGGGCGTGCTGGGTTCAGGCATGGATGTGACTTGTTAAATCCTCTCTCATGCAGCACTCACAGACCAGAAGCCCGTTGTGTGAGATGCTACATTACCCCAATTACAAGGAGCTTTCTGCCCCAGAGGAATTACAGACCCTAAGCTGTGCAGCCTCTTCCTCTTTAGCACTGGAGGGAGATGATGCTATTTTACCAACCTGCTCCTGTTAAAAGAAAAAAAAAGTTTGCCATGAGCAATGTGGGGTCTTTTGCATGTTTTCCATTTTCTGCATTTATTTATCATTTCTGCCTGCAGCTTAATTGGAGAGAATTGCTCTTTTTTTGCCATAGTGCAAGGTGAGCTGGCTCCCCAGCGTGCTTGAGGACCTTCAAAATCTTCCCAGCTCTCCCCACAGCGAGACAGAATGCATTGTAAAACGGTTGCCTGCCACCCCCAGCAGAATTTGAACACAGGAAATCTAAAATGAGAGATTACTCAACCCCTAGGTAGGCCAATTAAAGGGGAAAAAAAACCCCAACAACTCAGCAGCAAAACCTGTGCGTGTGCTGTTATAGTTAGGGAAGAGTTGCTTGAAAACAGAGTTCAGCATCATCTAGTTTTTAGAAATTAATAGGTGCAGTGGGACTGGCTTAGAACAATGCCCTTTTCTTGACAGGAAAATTTGGTCTCACTAGAATCCCAGTTTACGTACACCAGCAGGAGGAAGCGACGGGGGAATCGTTCTGCCTTCCTCCCAGCCAACTTTCATCCGTCAGCTGGAAAACCTGATGCCAGTCAGTGTCAACGCCGGGTACAACTGGGGAAGAGACATCCCTTGATCATAAAAGTACCCCAGGATCGGGCTGAGTTAATTGGCTTTTGGAAGTAATGCCAGAACGTTGCTCGGAGAAGCCGGTGACGCAGACAATTAAAGATGTGCGTTGCACAACGTGGAGATGGAGACACGAGCTGAGTCGTCTGATTTGCCATCAGAGAGCTTGCTGCTCTGTGGGGAGGGCCTCATCTGTCACCCTGTCAGCTGTCTTCTGAGATCTGAACAACAAAGTGGGCCCTTATTTCAGATCTGAGAAGAAAAAGCGCAGAGGTCGGCTCTCTGATAAAAATGGGTGTCCTCCTGCATGCTCCAGGAAGGAGAATTACCCCTCCAGAGGCTGGGGCTGGTGGGGATCCAGGGACACAGCTGGACCCCATTCGGCTCACTCACAATCCCTCAGCACTGGACAAATACCACGTCACCAGTTCCAGGGGAGGAGGGTGTTGTGCCCATAATAAATCACCCAACGCTGCATTCCAGGCAGAGCAGCTAATAAATGAGAAAACATTCTGCACTCATAAAACCCAATGATAACTAAAACACAAAGCAACTGAAACTGGAACAACTTTACTTCAGCTCTGTAAAACTAGGAGTCACACAGAGATTTGGAAGGAGCTTTTTTTCCCAACCTGGCAAGTGTTGTCTCCAGCAGTAAATCATGAAGCCAGTAGTGCCTTGGGAGCACTGAGCTTTGATTGTGATAACCTAGGAAAGAGCAAGTCTCTGAGACTTCTAGTCAATAGAGAAAGTCTCCTGGGTTGCACTGCCTGGTGATCTCTTAGAAAGTCAAGGGTCAGAGCCATCAGATTGGCATTTGTCTTGCCAGTCACCAGAGGGGTTTGTGTGCTACCAGCTGCTGATCTGATCTTTCTCACTTCCACTACACTCCAGCTCTCATCTGCTCCGTGTAAAAGTCCTCACTGGACCTCAGAGACACTCTGACTCTTTGTTTTTAGGTAAAAACAAACAAATAAAACATTTGTCTTTGCCTGCATGACTTCTTTGTGGTTTTGAGGAGGAATGGGAGTGGTTGGTTCTATTCCAATCCCTGCCTTGAAAAGTGTGTTTCATTTATGGATTTACATGATTTGAGGCAAGACTAAAAAAAAGTATTAAAAAGTGCTACTTTTTCTACCAGTGTATCTGATAGATAGGTGGAAGAAGATGCACAGAGGGGCATGTCTTTATTTGCCATCCCACAGGACCAAAATTGCAATTCCTAGCGCAGCACTGATCTCTGTTTTGCAAGAACTGGCATGACAACAGAGAAACTTTTTAAAGGCTGCGTCTTAGTTTGTAAGCATAAATGCAAAACATTCAAGAAAGGTATAAAAGGGGATCTGGATTTTTCCTGTTCTCCAGGGAAAGGCTGCACACCCTGTTCCCATGGTCTGTCTCTCTGCTGTTGCCTCCAAGGCTCCCAGCAGTTCCGTGTCAGCGTCCCACGTCTTCAACCTTCATGTTGGATTTTTTCCAGAAACAAAATGAAGAGCCTTCCACCATTGTGGACACAAAACCAGGGTTCTAGATGAAGACTGGGAAAAAAAATGAATATTTGAGACTTCTACAACATTTGCATTGAGCTAGCAGATGTGAAGCAGGACCTACAGGAGACTTGAACCCGTGTTGTTGATGACACTAAATGGATGTTCAAGCAGCTGGATTATGCTACTCTGTAGGACTCTGCAGATTAATACAGATTAATACAGATAAATAGCTAAACCAGGAGTAATCTAGGCTGAGTGGTAGTGGCCCTTTGAGCTCAGTTCTGCAAGGGGCTTTGCATCCAAAGCAGGAAGACAAAGGACACTGCTGAGCCTCCTGGTACTGCTTTACACAAGCTCATTCCCCACCAAGCACATGTTCCTTCAACACCTCCACCAGTTAGTAAATTTAGACTCATATTACCTCATACTTCTGGAGTTAAAACAAAAATGTGATGCACTAACGTGCTGCAGTTATTCACATCTGGGCTAATTACATGATTAGCCCAAAATCCCTGCTGAGAAGCACAAAAAGGTGTCTTGGCATAAAAGATTTAATTTCAATATAACCTCCTTCTAATTTGGCATTGCAGTATTGCTGATGCAGCATCCTTGTGTGCTCAATAGTCTGCTGAGGATTGCCTTCCACTGGCTTAATTATTGGGTAAGATGGGACATATATATTCACATTAGCAGGAGCAATTTGTGACTTTATAATCCAAGTTGTTATTATTAAATAATATAATATATAATTAAATAGTATCTATTAAATAAAGAACAAGGGAGGGAAGTTGCACAGAGCAGCAAAAATGTTTAGGCCCCTTCATGGAAGAACCTGGGCCATGAAATTCAATTACCTATTCCTTCCTGCTTCACTGAACATCTTTAGCAATGATAGACCCAAATTCTTGCTGATTGGTGACTCCAACTTGCAGTCAAGTGTCTATGCATAAGCTCTACACAACTCAATCCAGAGCAGGGGATTTTCCACCCAGAAATAATCAAAATTGAAAACTACCGAAAAAAACCTCCTTGAACTTGATACTTTTTCTTCAAGTCTTCTGAGGTAAACCTTAAAACTAGGTCTTTTTCTTGGTGATGTTGTCCTTCTGTGCTGTAGCCACACCACCCAGGTGCCTGTCACCTACCCAGGGTTTAGAGCTGGCTACCCAGGTCTGAGGTTCTGAGCCAAGTCATAGGTCTGTTCTCTTCTTCTGCACTATCAGAACTACACCTCTGGACTCTCCAACCAACCACAAATATTTAGATGAACTAATTTGTCTCCTCAAATATATCACAGTGTATGTTTCTCACCTACAATTTTTTCAAGTTGTGATTTTTTGCCTCAAACAGGCAAAAGAGGAGCAATCTTGAAACATCAGCTTCTCAATGACAGTCTGTGTGTTTGGTTTTACCTGTCAGAAGGCAGTGGTAGTGAATAGGAGGCAGTTTGAATCTCTCTTTTCCTAGGGGATAAGCTACATTCTCTTTACCAGCCAATGCTTTGCTCAAGAACATAACTACCACAGAGCAGCTGATGTGCAGCATCTTGCCTGTGAGTCAAAGCCCTGGAATATTAATGCTTTCAGGACCCAGATCTTCAAAAGGACTGATAGCATTGGAGTTTTGGGACCTGGGACATTATACAATTGATGTTCCAGACCCACGTTTGTAAGTTACAAGCAAAAATTTGATTTAAGGTCTTACAAAACATAACTTCTTTTGAAAATGTTGCCATGTGGAAGCATGACTTATCTCAGCTAAACAGCCTTCAGAAATAATCATACTCTGGCTCTGTGCCTGGAACCAAAATGAAAGGTGATCTTTGGGACTAGGAAGAACCAGACAAGCCTTGCAAGATTAATTTTGAGCCATTTTCATCTGCTGTGTATAGAGGAGATAAGGGAAAGACAGGAATCAGAACTAATAGCAACCTGTTCTTTATTGAAGCTTGTAGTCCTCTGGTTAAGTAAATTAATTTTTCACATAGAGAAATATAAAAGAAAGGAATTCTTTTTTAATTGCACCTAATGCTTTGCTGCTAGGGGCAATTCTGAAGTGGATGGTTTTGTTGATGGCTGTGGTTTTAATTGTACACATCTCAGAGAAGGGTATCTGCAGAAAGTGTGTGAGGGAGGCTGAAGAGCCTCTCAGAACTGGATTTACTGGGGTTGATCTGCAGTGTTTGAGATCACCCGAGGGTACGTGGTCTTCCCTAGTAGAAGCTGGGTAAGGTTTTCTCTACAAGCTTTTGTGGTTCTGTCTAGCCTCCCTCATCTTTCTTCCCAAATGCCTTCAATTAGCTCACTGCTCCACTGTGGAGAATTCTTCAGGCTTGTGCCAAGCTCATGTAGCCCAAAGGCATCTGCTGCTCCTCTGCCTACACCTCTCTGGAATGGCTCTTTTGGCATTTGGGTGTAGGCAGAATATTTTCCTCCTTCCTGCAGGTTGGTAGCAGACTCTGAAGTCAGAGTCCTCACTACTTGCCACTCGTACTCATCTCCAAGTTGTTTAATTTCACAATGAAGTTATGCCCAGTTTGGCTCCTCTGTCATGGTCTAAGAATCATTTCTTTTCCCTGACAGCTGCTCTGTTGCCATTATCCATTATATTTTCAAACTCAGGCTCACACAAGTCGTTAGACACTTTGCCCTCCCCATGGGAACACTCCTGACAACCTTTTTAGGGAGCTGGCTCAGGGGGCTTCGTTTCTGTGTTGGATGCTTTGCCCATAGATATGCTCACACAAAAAGTGGTACAGCAGAAACAGGGTCAGGGCTCCTTGTGCCAATATACCTCCTAGCCACAGCCCTTCCTATCTGCTAGGAAACTGGTCACTTCTGAGGTGCTGGAGCAGGTCCAGAGAAAGGCAACAAGCCTGTTGAGAGGGCTGGAAAGCATGGCTTATGGAGACCAGCTGAGAGAACTGGGGTGGTTTAGTCTGGAGAAGAGGAGACTGAGAAGAGACCTTATTGCTCTCTACAACTACCTAAAAGGAGGTTGTAATGAGGTGGGTGTTGGTCTCTTCTCACAAATTACTGATGATAGGATGAGAGGAAATGGCTTCAAGTTGCACCAAAGGAGGTTTCAATTGGATATTGGGAAGAATTTCTTCCCTGAGAGAGTGGTCAGGCACTGGAACAGGCTGCCCAGGGAGGTGGTGGAGTCACCATCTCTGGGGGCATTCAAAAAACGAGTAGATGTAGACATGGAGGCTGTGGTCTAGTGGTTAGGGAGATGTTGGGATGGAGGTTGGACTTGGTGATCCTGGAGGTCCTTTCCAACCACAGTGATTCTATGATTCCTTTAGCAAACCACACCTAAGAGGCACAAACGAAGGTGGGCTCCTATCCCAGGTGACCCGCGTGGGCTTTACCCCTCTGCCTGCATTCAGACAGCAACGTGGGTTGGTCCACCTGCCTCAGCTGTCATGGTGCTCTGTCCAAACCCTCTAGGGACAACAGCAAGAAGGTTTTCATGGAGGTCCCCTTATGGATTTCTGGTACTCCTGTCTTCCAGGGACCTTCCTTTCAACTCATAGAAGATCTTCTAACACCTTCACCCAGTTATCACAGCAACATTTTCTAACTCCAGTTTGAAATCTTTTGCTTTCCTTTCCCATTTCTCTCCCATGCCCTTAATTTGACATTCCAGTGTGGGAAGTCACTGCCTGTGGTTAGGGCTCCAGATTGCTGCATCTTGCCATCATTCAAACGTTTCTCCTGCTTTTTAACAGGATCGCTTCTCACACAATACACACAAAAAACAAGTCTCAGACTCACTAATTAATCCCTGTCACACAGTTCACTTTTGCTCCACCAGATACCAAAAGAGCTCTTTTCTCTCCTGGCTTTGGGGCTGGAGCTTGGGGGGCTTTGCTCTCATTCTGGTCTCATCCATCAGGCGTACACATGGCTCTTGCAGTGATGTCTCACTTCTTGCTGGTCAGCACTGAATCACCTTTCTGAGTTTTACTCTGTGATGTGAGACCCTCAGGCCAATTTCTCCCCCTGCCGTTGGGTTAAACACTCCTGCTGTGTCCAGGCTGATGTCACACTTCAATGACAGCAGTGGCACAGCCAAGCTCTATGTATTTAGGTCTTTCTGCCTGTGCCTGTGAGTTTCTGACTTTCTCTGGTGCTCTCATTTGAGGCATCCCCCCATGCACGGAGCCAAGTGCTCAGGATAAAGCATGCTATAGCAGGGGCTGTCTTCATGTGTTGAGATGTCTCTACGTGGTGGTTTTGGGAACCATCTGCTCTGCTCCCACCTACTTTCCTAGCTCTCTTCTAGCATTGCTACTCCTGAGATCTTCTGTTTTCCCTCGCCACCTCCTTTCAGCTCTGCTTTTTGTGCAGACAGTTTGGGTTTCCCTCAGGGGAATCCTGTTTTCCTCACTTTAGTGACAGTATCTACCCAAAATTACTCTTAGTGTTCCATCAATGGCCATCTCTGTTAGCTACCCTTACACTGCCTGTGGCTGTCACAGGGAGCAAACTCTTCCACAGACCACTCTGGTGGCTTGTTGCACCTCTTCCAGGGAGGAACCCTGGAGTCCAGGCACCATCAATGGACATCTCTGTTAGGTGGTAGCTGTAGCTACCCTTACACTGGCTGTCACAGGGAGTAAAATCTTCCACAGACCACTCTGGTGGCTTG
>NW_008587619.1:0-7970 GCF_000691845.1 Merops nubicus
TTCTAGTATGTCCAGCATGGCAGCACTTGGTGCTGGAGTAACTTCATTGAGGCCACGATAGCCCACAGTCAGTCTCCATTCCCCATTGGGCTTTCACACTGGCCATATAGGACTGTTAAAGGGTGAGTGAGTTTTGCTAACCAACCCTTAACCCTCTAATTGATAAATCAACTTGTGGATAGGAGCTACAGAGTCTCTGTTAGTACAATATTGTTGTCAATGCACCGTTTTAGTAGCAAGTGGCACCTTTTGATACTCAGCTCTCATCCACCCCACAGCAGCAGACTCCTCTGAAAGTCCAGGCACAACAGCCAGCTGTTCAATGTCCTCAGTCTCTACAGCTGCTATGCCAAAGACCCATCGATAACCTTTTGGGTCCTTGCAATACCCTTTCTTGAAGAAGTCTGTGCTAAGGACGCACAGGTCATCTGGACCAGTCACTACAGGGTGCTTTTCCCACTTATTCCGGGCTGGGCTCACGTCAGCCTCTACCACAGTCAGTTCTTGAGATCCTCCCGTCACCCCAGTGACAGTGAGGGACTCTGTCCCTCTATGACTTGATATGGTGTGTGGTGCACTGTGCACCAGTGTCCACCAGGGCTCTGTACTTGTGTGGTTCAGACGTGCCAGGCCGTCGAATCCGCACAGTCCAATAAACTCTGTTGTGCCTCTCCTCCACCCGGCTGGAGGCGGGGCCCCTCTCATTCCAGGGGTAGTGCCCACTATTTAAAACTGGGTTTGGGTTGTTTACCAGGTTCACGTGGTTTACCTGGTTCATGGGATTTACATGGTTCACAGGACTCGTGTGGACACCATGCACAGCACTTTCGGCCTACTCACATCTGGGCCTGAGGCCGGTGTGCTTGGACCAGATAACTGCTCACAGCAGACTGGAGCAGCCTCCCTTCTGGAAACATTTTCTCTTTTTAGTTTACCTTTTAAGTAGAGTACTCATGCTTGTAGGGCAGAGGTAGATTTTTCCATCCCATCTGATCATTTGCTCTCCAAACTTACACAGGAGAGACCACAGGGTACATTGTGACACATACTGTTCCTGTTTAGCTGGTCTCATAGGAGATTGTCTTCTAGTGGCTTCAACACGGGCCCATTCAGGAGAAGAGCAGGATCTATTCTTCATTCTCTCTATTTTTAAAAAGTTTTTCAAAGGACTTCTCCAGGGCTAATACACAGACCCATATGGGACCAGCGACACTGTCGTCATACTGCCGTACCCTGGCAGCCATTTCAGTCACGGCTGGCACCTCACCATCTCTTCCCCACACCATTATTGACAGTGTGTGGGAATACATGGATGGTGCACTCTGCACAGACTTCTGCAGCATGGGTCTCTGGCATGGCATGCATCAGGGTCTACTACTTGCCTGTCACCATAGATCACCTGCTGCACAGCTAATTCAGGTAGTTAACAACTTTTTTCATAGAGGTCCATTTGCTGGGGTGGCATTTGAGATCATCCTTAAAGGGATACCTGGTCTTGGTCTGCTCCACCAAATCCTTGGTGGTAACTCTACACATGGAGTGTTATCACTGCTAGAAGCAGACACTGTCTGAGAAAATGCGCTGATAATTTCAGAAAATGCAGGTAGAAGAGCTTTAGCTGAAAAGTAAAATCACTGAACAACATTAGTTCTGTTTACCCCAAACCAGGACAGAGTCTTGCTTGTAGTGGACAGTCAGGAAGTTTTTCCAATAACTGGAAACCATACATAGCACACCCACTCACTGCAAGCAGAGCCAGCTTTTATATTAACTTCAGAGGTGGGACACCTGGTGTTAACTCTAAAGGCAGAGCACCTGGTGGTGACCTAATTGGTTTTCACCCAAGGCTGCCCAGGCCGTGAGAGAAAACCAAGTGGAAGGTCTTTCCTGCCTGGTTGTGGACATCATCCATGTGCCAACTTTGATTCAGGGCTGGGGGTTTAGACCCTAGCACTTCATTTGCTCTCTTTAATTACTTTGCTTTTTACATCATTGCGATTTTCATAGTGTAAATCTCTAATGTTTTAAAATTTTGTATAAATAAAGTCTGAATAATAGCAAGTAGTGCTTAAATTGTTTCATACAAGTAGGTAGAAGAACATACTTGAAGTCTGGTTTTTAGAATTTTAATACAGATAGAAATGGGTTTCTCTAATTCCTGTACAAGAATAATACATAGACTTCTTTGTGGCATCTGTTGTGGTTCAGCCCCAGCCAGGAGCTGAGCACCATGTGGGCACTTGCTCATCTCCTCCCACAACTCCTCACTCCCCTCTGTGGGATGAGAAAGAGAACACAGGTTAAAAAGCAAAATCCCGTGTATTAAGATAAGGAGAATTTAATAGAACAGTTCAAGAGGACAAGAAGCAACAGTAATAAAAACGATAGTAATGAAACAATGTTTAAAGGGAGTGTTGTAAAACTCACCAACTGACTAGAGGTGCACCAATAACTCCTCACCAGAGTGCTTAGCACCCTGCCCAGGCCACCCTTTGCCCTTATATAGTGGATGTGACATCAGTATGGGATTGACTATCCTATTGGCTGGTCTGGTAATAACACATGTCAAAGTCCACCCACCCAAACATAAGGACCATCTACACAATCAAACTGGTTTGCTCAGCAAGTCTCAAACACAAAATTTGATTTTTGCAACTCTGGTGGCAGCATCCAGGACAACATATCCAGACAAGGGTTGGCTTTATCAAAGGAAAACAGAAAAGCTTCTCTTTAAAAAACACCAAAGGAAAGGCTGTGGGAGTGTCACAAGTGCTTTAAAACATTTTCAGGTAGGTGATGCCGGGCCAAAGCAAAAGCAGGCTTGAAAAAGGCTGTTTTGTGGCATTCTGCACACTGACAAGAGAATGTCTGGCTGGGGTGCTGAGTGAGCTGCAGGAAAGCAGCTGTGTGCACTGGAGTTCATCTGGATCTGTGGGTTACTGCTTGTTATCTGGATCATTACAAGTCACCTCCAGCATGGATAATTCCCCCAGGCACTGGATACCTCTCACTACGGTCGCCACTTGCCTGGGTTTTGTGTAACACCTGCCTTGAATGGGGACCTTTCCTTCAGTCCTGACAGAAGTCACCTCCAGAGGCTGAAGGCTTGTGCCTTTTCTCCAGTCACCTTGTCGATGCCACCATCCCCAGGGAGGGATCCCAGCTTTTTGGCTCCCCCACGCTGTACTTCCAGACTATTGGCACCATTATCCTAGCACTGGAGCAGCTCAGGAACAACGTGCTGGCCTGGAGGGCAGCTGAGATCCTTTGGTGTATCTCACAGATTACTCAGAGATCAGGATCAGGTGATTGATTATCTCTGGTTCTGCCTCTTCCTCCTGTTCTCCCCATGACCCTGGTTCACCTTCACCCTTCACTAAGCTAACTTTTTTTTTTTTTCCTATTTCTTCTTCTGTATAGGGGTGACAGATACTAGGCCAGGTTGCTTCTCTGGTTCAGCTGCAGCACCTGCCACCAGGGTTTGAGTAGTCACAGTGCCTGTGGCTGGTGTTGGGGTAGCTGCAGTGACTCTCAGTCTCTTTTCTCTCTTTGTCTTTCCAGTCTGTTGTGCCTCTTTGGAATAGCTACAGCATTTTCCTTTCAAATATTCTGTCAATTCATCAGGGTCCTGTAGTTGTTTGGGAGTGAAGTTCCAAACCGTTGGAGGTGAGTTCTCTAGATACATCTGCCCATATTCTCCCACTTGCCATGCCACTTGTTACTCTCCAGCCTTCAGGCTGAGTGGTATTAAAAAATTTCTGGAGCTGTGAACAAGACCTGAAAACACATTTGGGAGACATAGCAATAAGAGCGTGCTGGCTTAGCCATCCCAAGGATGTTCAAAATTCTCAGGTAACCAACCTGAAAGAGAAAGGGGAAGTGAAAGAGTGGGAGAAAGTACACCCCCCATCCACTCTCTCGCCCTCCCTCCTCCCCCCCGGGCTCTTTCCACATAGATTAGGTGCGATTACTAGTAAATTCCAAGAGAAGGCGCCCAAGGTACAGGAATGACAACAATGCTGCCTAGTGCTGCTTAACTCCATGACCGATGATGTAATCATATCAAAAACTGACAGCAAAATCATATCCCGGATCCCTCTCCCCGTGGAATTCATAGTGCACACGAGGATTCACGTAAAACCACCCTGTGAAACAACATTGTGACCAAGGTCAGTTGTCCCAGCTGTGCTGCTCCCAGCCGAAACCAGGACACCATCCATAGAGAGGGAGTACAAGGTCAGGCTAAAATGTCATTTTAAGTGTCAAAAGGTCAATCTGAAAGAGATGCATTCCAACAGAAACCACCACAGGCACTCACACAGGTTTTATAGTTAGAACCCTGTTATGCTACAGATTTGTAAAGGTGGATATATTCTCTGTATTAATGTTGGCATCCTGTGTTTTTCTTCAGTGCCTCATTTGAAATGAGAGAATAACTCATGAATTCTCTTTTCATGAGAGAAACATTACAGAGGAAAGGTGAAATGGGAAAAAGTTAATCTTATGAAAGAGACTGAAAGTCACAAAATCTATGTCAAATTTCCTCCCATCTCCCATATCAGAGCAAGTATGTATCTCTTGAGACAGGCAGCAAGTTTTTCTGAGTTGAGAGCTCAGTCTAGGCCAGGTTTGGAGCTCAGCCATGTACCCTATGTCATGCACGTTTTTGCAGGACACCGGCAGCTTAATTTGAGCTCCAAAACCCCAGCCAGACTGGATTCGGCTTGTGTTGAATATGCAACATAATTGTCTTGGGATTTGGTGGAGCTCCAGTGATTCCTGTGCAATGTATTGTGGCCTTCCAGTATCTTAGGGGGGCCTACAAGAAAGCTGGGGAGGGACTTTTTAGGCTATCGGGTAACAACAGGACTAGGGGGAATGGGGCAAAGCTGGAAGTGGGCAGATTCAGGCTGGATGTGAGGAAGAAGTTCGTCACCATGAGAGTGGTGAGACCCTGGAATGGGTTGCCCAGGGAGGTGGTGGAGGCCCCATCCCTGGGGGTCTTTCAGGCCAGGCTGGATGAGGCTCTGGGCAGCCTGATCTAGTGGGAGGTGTCCCTGCTCATGGCAGAGGGGTTGGAACTGGGTGACCCTTGTGGTCCCTTCCAACCCTGACAGATTCTGATCTGTTTTAGCAGAGGAGTTTAGAGCCCTAATGGCTCAATGGTTGGACTTGATGATCTTGAAGGTCCCTTCCAACCTAAAGGATTCTAGGATTCTATGATTCTATTTCTAACCTTGCACTTGGGAATTTGGTGATAAGTTTCACTTGAGTGTTGGTAAAATCAGTGTCTTGCAACCACCCCAAAGGCAGTGACTGCAGGTAGGTGAATTTGGTAAATACTCAAAATCAGTGCCATGCTGTTGTATCCATATACTGCCCATTGCATTCAAGGAGGGGAGAATCAGTCAGAGCATTTTAGGTATGTCTGTCTCCCATACACAACTTTCATCACTGCTGATGTACTACTTCTTACTGACATTGCCAGATTCACACGTGTGACACTGCAAGTAAGATTGATGGAAGCAGGTCTGCCTAAGTGTAGACATTTCCTGCTATAAATTATTGACATGGGTTTGCTTTTGCTTTAAAAGAAAGGCTGGGAGTATACAATAATTTAAAAACTCACTGAAGAACGGGAATGTCCATGTATACCATAGAAGGGTAAGAATTTGGCATAACTGCATGCTTTTGAGTCTGCTCAAAACCAAAAGAGAAGCATATTAGAGATGGAAAAGCAGACAAATATCCATTGAGAACTGCAGGGACATTGCCAGGGTGTGCAGAGATGCAGTTAGAAAAGCAAAAGCTCAGCTCAAATAGAAATTGTCCAGAGATACCACAAACTACAAGAAAGTGTTCTTCAGGTATGCAAACAACAAGCAGAAACAGAAGTAAACCACTGGCCAGCTGTTTAGCAGGAGGGGTGAATTTGTCACCAATGATGCTGAAAAGACAGAGGTTCTCAATCCTTTCTTCACCTCTATCTTTACCAGCACTGTTGGGCCCCAGGCATTGGGAACAAAAAGCCAGGTCAGTGCAAAGACCCACCCTCAGTGAAGGGAGAGTTGCAATGTGAAATATTCCAGGAGCTTGGCCCCTACAAACCTATAGGCCCTGGTGTTATTCACCCAAGGGTATGAAGAGAGCTGGCTGACATCATTGCGAGGCCCCTCTCCATAACCTCTGAGAAGTTGTGGAGATCAGGGAACATCCCAGAAGACTGGAGGAAGGCTAATATCACCCCAATCTACAAGAAGGGCTTAAAGGAGCACCTAGGAAATTTTAAGCATCAGTCTTCAGTCCCTCGGAAAGTTATGGAACGAATCCTCCTGGGGGCTATCACAAGCTGATTGAAACATGTGATTGGGAAAAGCCAGCATGGATTCACCACGGGCAAACTGTGCTTGATGAACCTGATCTCTTTCTATGACAAAGTAATGTGCTCTGTTGGTGTAGGGCCTGCTGGGGTCATTGTCTAGCTGGATTTCTCCACGACTTTTTGTATGGTTCCCCACAGCCTCCTCCTAGAGAAACTGATGCATTATGGTCTAGACAAGTGGTTTGTGGAGTGGGTGGGAAACAGGCCACACCAAGAGGGTTGTAGTAAATAGTTCTTTTTCAAACTGGCAACCTGTCACAAGTGGGGTCCTTCAGGTATCAATATTTGGCCCAACGCTCTTTAATAACTTCATAAGTGATCTGGATGATGGGATCATGTGTACCCTGATGAAACTTGCTGATGATTCCAGACTGAGTGGGGAAGTGGACACTTTGGAAGGGAGAGCCACCCTGCAGGAAGACCAAGATAGGCTGGAAGAGTAGAACTTCTGCTCTTTTTCATCAAGAACCTGATGAAATTCAATAAGGACAAGTTTAAGGTCTCGCACCTAGGAAAACATAATCCAGCAGTGCAGCACAGGCTGTGGTCTACCAGGCTTGGGGTGCAGCTCTGTGGAAAGGCATCTGGGAGTCCTGGTGGACAACAAGCTCATATGAGGGAACGGTGTGCTGCTGTGGCAGAGAAAGGCAATGGGATGCTGAGATGCATCAACAAGGACATGACCAGCAGAGATAAAGAAGTCAGTCTCTCACTCTACTCAGCACTTGTCAGGACATACTTGGTGGCTAAAAGGGTGTCTATAAAGAAGATGGAGACTCCCTTCTTACACAGACTTGCACAGAAAAGACCGGAAGCAATGGGTATAAATTAATCCTGAGGAGATTCTGATTAGACACAAAAGGAAAATTTTTCAGAATGAGAACAATCAACCATCAGAATAATCTTCCCAAGAAAGAGGTGGATTCTCCAACATTGGACACTTTTAAGATTCAGCTGTACAGGGTACCTAGACCATGATTTTCCCAAGAAAGGTTGGACAGGATGATTCTTGAGGTCCCTTCCAATCTGATATTTTATGATTCTTCTATGTTTCTATGAATTTGGCTTCAGTGACTACCACAGACATCCTACAAGAAGGCCACCTGCAAAACAGCCACCTCCAGCAAGGTGACAGCAATACTTTGAACACCACTGCCATGTTTATTCATCTTTTTCATCAAGAACCTCTACAGAGATAAGACTACTGGGTAGAAGGGAAGCGTAAAGCCTTTATAAACAAGTTTATGCCACTCCCTGCCAGCTCAGTAGCTTTCTGAGTTACACTGGACTTTGCCTCTTCATCCCTAGGAATCACTTTCCACCACCTCAAGGCCCTGGCCAGCTACTAGCCAGACCCTGCTTCTCCCTGAGACATGTCTTGCTGCAACATCTCCAGCAATGCTGCACAGCACAACCCCACAGCCCCTTTAAACTGCTCCAGCTGAGGGGCCACCAAACCACCTCCAACTGTCTCTGCACAGCTCAAGCTCTTAAAGCAACACAGCAGAGACCCTAAACCACACAGAGAACTACATTACTGTAGTAATGCCCAGGGCACGTTGGGCCCTGACTCAGCTAAAGCACTGAG
>NW_008587620.1:0-37367 GCF_000691845.1 Merops nubicus
AAAAAAAAAAAGGATTCTGACCATAAGATATTTTCTGTGAGGTTACAAAGCCATTCCTGAAGTGCAAGGCCTGACCTGCAAACTCCTTTGCTGTGTTGGTAAGGCTTAAGCTTGAATTATTCATAGAGCAGGGACTGAGCAAACTGCAGAAGCCAACGTGCTTTAGGTGATTAATGAAAAGTCTGAACCGGTGCTTTATCATGTAGATGAGTCAGTAACATAACAGACATGCTAACAAGCACAGGAGAAGGTTTGTGTGGGAGGGTGGAGGAGCCATCTCTCCTTAGGTTGCTAGCAGAGGCGAGCTGAAGCAGTGGGGTTGGGTACATCTCAGTGCTCCTAGTTGTTTCATTTCAGCTCGTCAGTTAAAGAGACACTACCCCCGTAGTCTACCCTTAGTATTATGATGAGAAACAATCGCATGCACTTAAATTGGATTAACCTGCTCAAGTGCTGTAGGGTATTGGTGCCTGCAGGACGGGTGTCCTATGCCTTTGAAGAGGGTAGTGTTAATTCTGCCTTCAATGAGTTGAGCATGTCTCCAGCCGCTGTTTGCAAGGCACTTAGCTTTGAAAGGGGACACAGTAATTAAAATTTATTTCACAGAAGCCCCCAAGATGTACACATGTCCTGTTCATATAAATCATGTAGCTTGCAGGGTTCACAACCACGTCTGTCCGTTTAATGAAAAAAGACAGAATTAATATAAAGTTTAGGAGACAGATCAATTTTTGGTTTGCTTGGTTTGTTTTGTTTTTTTTTACTGGAGAAATGGGCACACAGTGATACATTGTATTCACCTGAAGGAAGTAGTATTAGATTGAAACCAGTTAAACAGTCATGGAAGGAAAAGAAAATCCTTTCTTCCTGACAGCTAAATATTTAACAAGCTGCTGAATGATCAAAGGTCCCTTTTAGGATTTTAAAATGACATGATAAAAATGAGTTTAAATTCTGTAACGCTTGCATTTCTGACAGCGAGTATATGAAAAGCAATGCCAAATGCTTGAAGCTCTCCCACTTGCACAGTGCTCACTGAGTCATTGTACTGATACAAGCCAATTTAGAACGTTTCATCCCTGCTATAAACGTTGGGCCTAACTCAATTGGGAAATGGGAGCATCACCCACACAGCACAAAGCACTGGAGCAGTTTTCTTTTGTACGCAGTAATTTGCAACAGTATATAAAAAAACAAACAAAAAACCAAAAAAAACCAGCAACTTCAGTGCTAGCAGGGTTCTAGTTTTATTCAGTGAATAGTCAAGTTTACTTTAACTTGCATAAACCTTGATTTCCATGGGGTTGTTGGAACATGTATTAAGAACATACTTTGCTTGAATGCTGTCCCTTTATATATGAGTCTTACTGCTCCTATTGCGTTGAGGGTACAAGTAGAAGTAGTTGATTCATTTCTATGAAATTCACTGATTGAATTTCATAAATTAAAGATGGATAAACACTGAGTCTGTTTATTTCTCTGGATAAAAATGGTTTGTATTGGATTTCAAAGACGTCATACCATATCATATTAAGTAGTTTGTTCTTTGGCACTTGAAACACTTTGACTGTAGTTCTTGATTCACTAGCGTTACTTTAATACTAAACCTGTGTAAAAGCTTTGACTTCCACAGAACTTTAATGTATGCTTAAATGTATGCTTAAAGATCTTTTGCTGAATCAGGGCTTATGTGAATTTAAATGTGTAAAAATAATTCAAGTGAATGGACTTTTTAGGCTTTTGTTAGTAATGCTATTTTAAGCTTCTCTTATCACATTGCTTACGTGTGGTATACACTTGTTGTCACAAAGATTGCGTTGAATCCTTTTCTGTGAGAATCCATTCAGAAAAATACTTGTTTGTGGTACTAGCTATTACTCTGTAAATAGCTTTTTGAGGATGCTAAATGGTTCAAGGTACATCCTGGCAGTAGTGTCTCCTGTTTAGGTAAATGTAGCCCACAAAGCATCCACACTCTACATGTATATGGAATGTTGCACGTATAGGAAAGGGATAATAAAGTTAGAGCACTTGCTATTACAATTTCCAATGCCACTGCCTTTCTTGGATAGTTCATGGCAGGTGGGCAACTAAACCAGAGAATAAGAACCACTTGGTTTGCTGCCTGCTCTTACAGAAGTGACACACATGTATAGCAGAATTCACTGTTTGTAGTAGTGTGGTTTCTCAATAAATCTGCTTTGAACATGCTTATTATGACATAGTAAACATGTCAACTGTCTTTATGCTAAACTAATGGGTCTTATGCTAAAAAAGTTATCCTACTTTAATGGCAGCCATTGATGTACGCCTATGATGAGAATACAAAAATACTTGTCAAATAACTGAAGTACTCTTGTCTCTGTAGAATAAGTTCTGATAATAATTTCATTGGCATGAGATACATGAAATTATTCTTCTACAGCTTCATCTGTACTTCTGTAAATAGCATGTAGCTGACAGTTACACCATGACATTGAAGAGAAATGGTTTTGTTTTGTTTTTTTGTATTTATCCCCAAAGTAGGGGATGTAATGAGTGCAATTGCTAAGCAGTATTTCACTGAAAACTCCCCAACAGAAATGTGTTTTTCCTGCTGTTCTGCATGTAGTGAACAGATAGAATGCTTTACATCAACTACTTGTGTGTGTGTGTGCTGCCTTTATGATGTGTATGCATAACTTTTTCCTCTTGTATGCTTAAAAATTAATGGTGCGGTGCCTAGAATATGATTAGAGTCCCCTCTCTCAAGTCATAAAAGCAGATGTGGAGAAAAAACTATTTCCCTTTTGTTATGCTCCTTGTGTCTGTGGGACCAACTGTGAAATGTAGCAGTGGATGGAGATTGCTTTGCTGTGACTCCAGTGCCTTCCTGGGGGCAGAGGGCAGAGCCCTGCTGCGCAGGTGAAGTTTGGGGAGCCACCACAATGAGTAATAAGAAAGGACAAGAGGGAAAGTGTCATTCTAACAATTCTGACAACTAACATTCTGTGCTTTTTTGATCCTTTAAAAGTAGCTCTGCAGTTTAATTTCAAATTTTTTTTTTTATTTGACAGAATTTATTAATAGAAGTCTTTCTCTGGTAGAAATGATGCAGTAACAATTCCCCTTTGAAGCACCATCTGTGGCTGAGGAGATTATCAGCCCACACTGGTTCAGGTAGTTTTCTGATGTTAGACACCGCTGGGGTTTGCCTCCTTCTCCTCTATCAGCCTGATGAGCAGCAGCTCTGCCCTACTTGACTCTGCTCCAAACACCAAGCTGCCAACTCCTGACTCTAGCAAGATTTACCTTGTGTGCCCTTCTTATAAAGGAGCACCAGACAAACAGGGTAGTGGGTGCTTGACAGATTTTTCCTAACTGTATTGTGTGGGCAGAATGAGCTGAGTTAGTCCAGAGAAGACTGAAATGAGTCTTGGTAACAGTTTTTACAATATCCAGCCCTTGCAACAGAGAGAAAGTCAGCTGTCTCCACTGGGAATAGGACTAGAAATGCTGGTGGTAAATGGTAGTGAGGGAGCTGGAGTTTAGACACCAGGAAAGATGCTAATGGTAACAATAATTAAGTGCAAGAACAGATTGCCTGGGGATGTCGTGGAATTGTTGTCACTGGAAGCTTTTAAGGTAGCTTTTCCCAGACATCTGTTGGGAATGATTTAGGGAAAGCTGAACCTGTCTAATGCAGAGGTGCAATTTAGGTAACTCCTCAAGGCAATCCAAACTTTCACTCTTATGATTTTTTATATACGAAGAAGTAGTGAAGGTTTTTATGGTGTGCATCCCTCTGGAACAGCAGCAGATGTCTGAAGAGAGGCTCATACAGACAGGCTGCTTTCAGTGGTACAAGTACAAAAGTGATTAAGTAACGTGGAAAGTTACACTAGGCTTATACTGACATAGAAAGGAACAGAATTTGGCCTGGGAAAGGCTATTTTGTGTTGAACTCCACTTCCATGCAGTGCAGAGGATAGCAGACATCAGTCTGATGCTTTTCTTCATCTAAGCCAGAAATGAAAATCAAAGGTTAGGGGAAGAGGTTTAGGAAAGGAGGGAAAGAAAACACAAATACTGAAATATTGTGTATTTGGGTACTAGTCCTTTAACACTCTCCTCAACTTCTACATCTTACTAGGTAAACCTTAAGTATAAAGAATTATTTAATAAAAATAATTATTTCTTCTTCTGCAGGAAAAGAATAAGCTGAAGATACATTTGTGATGTTACTTCACAGCCCAGTGGCATGACACAGAAATCTTTCCCAATGCAAGTGAAAGCTCAGAATAGTTGTATACTTGCTTCTGGATGAAGAGGGATACTTCAGGAATGTAAATTTTAAAATGCAGGCTGACTCTCTAGTCTTTTGTAGTGTTTGATCTACTGCTGAATAGATCACAATTGCAGGAAATACTCCTGAAATCTTTCTAGTTCAAATAATTGCTGAAGGTGTTTTTCAGAGCAAGTGCAGGTTTCTTCCTCAGAAGAAACATGTTTTAAAATTCCCCAGCTAGGTAAAGTGCTGTAATAGGTTGGACTTGAAGGAATGCTGTAGAGAAGTGCTCACTGATAATAACTGAAGATTAAGCACTTCACTAACATCGTGTCCTGTCTATCAATTATAGCCTTTGAAGGTGACCATGCTGCCATTAGCTCTCCTGTCAGACCGCAGCTCAATGTGCTGGAGAGTAAAAGCAAATAAGTCCGTGTTTATCTGCTCATACTCTAGAGAAAGCAAATGGGAGAAAACCTTACCCTCTTTCCACTACCTGTAGAGATCTCTTCTTCTTTCTTTAAGAGCTTCCTTGGAAATGAGTGAAGGTACTTCACTGCTTTGTGAATACACTCACACAAGGTGGGGTACAGAACTGAAATGTGCACTGTCTTTGCGACCACATGTGGCAGAGTGGGAACTCATGTTGTTTGTAATGCCAAAAGGTGGCTGGTCCTGCAGTTCTGTATAGGGGATTTTTTCTAAAACTAGGACAATATGGTTTATAGATTGCCTTTTTAGATAACACAGCTTTGAATGAACTGTTTGCATGAGTGGGGAATTCTTTTAGAGGGAACATTTTTTCCTCCTTTAATTTTGTCTCTTGGGAAAGAGGATATATACTTATAGCATCTAGACAATTTCTTCTGGAGTTTATCTGCACTAAAAATTAATTGTTGCAATGTGATTATGATATTCATACAGTTTTAAATAAAGCATGGTAAAGTAACTTTGCAGCTTTGACAGCAAAATCCAAACAAGGATGCTCATTTCTGTGCTGACTACAAAGCTGATGTGCACTGTTGTTGTTAGTTTAATTCATGTAATCAGTCATGATCATGTATCATTATATTCTAGTTTTAGTTAATGAAGACAAAGCTCAGGTATCATCCTTGGAGGTCTTTCCTGGTGATGGGTTCATACAGATTGGAGAATCCTCCATTGCTGCAAGGGCACAGATAGGTTTAGCTAATCCCATGGAGCTGAGGTGACAGACATAGGGCCAGGCTATTCTAAAACACTTCTAATTAAGTCAATTCCTTTAGGATTATATAGGCCTAGTTCATCTGTGTTTTCCTGCCAGGTTCATTTGTCTTTCCTGTCTCTTGTAGGATGTGATCACTCCTACTGTTCCCCTTTGGGATCTTCCAACATCTGAAGCAAAATGCATTGTGTAGACTGATTTCTGTGTTCCAGAGAAGACATCCTTAATCTGGATTAGACCAACTAGATTACCTCACAGTCCTTGTTAATGCATGAGAGAGACCTTGCTGGTTTATGTTATTCTTTTGTAATTCTTTCCTGTGTACTCTTTTCCCTTCCTCTTTTAATTGGTGAGTGCCTAGGTGCAGCATATTAAGACCTTTTCCTATTAAGATGTATCTTATTCATTTCAGCCACTTACTCAGTTTTCTCAGGGTATCTTTGAATTGTGTAATAAGAATAACAAAAATAAATTTAGGCTGTTCATTGTGCATTCTTAATGCATAAGACTGAGCATATAGTTAAGTGCAGTCCTTGGTCCTTCTTCCAAATTCTTACTGAAAATAGTGATATTAGTGGATTCAAGGTTTCTGAGAAACTGCCCTCTGGAATGTAAATTTGGAGAATGTAAATCACAGTGTTGATAGTGGATATTGTTCAAGCAGTTCAATTACTCTAAAATACTTTTATTGACCTATGCTTCTCTACCTTGTTCAGGGGACTACCAAGTGAGGCACAGCTATGACAACATCCCTCTGATGTGGCATTTAGTTAGCAGGTATCATTCTCACTATTTTGCAATTAGAAATTAGCTCTCTCTTTCTAAACGGTAAGCTCTAGGTTAAAAAACCTAACCAATGTCACCATAGTTTTGGGAAGCTGAAAAGGATGAAGCTGGAAGGACTGTGTGTTCTGGATGCATTTACATGTGTTACTGATGGCACATGGACTCAGCCCCTAGGTAATTTCTTATTTTAAGTCACATGTCATTAATGTACATATTACAGAATGGTATGGGTTGGAAGGGACCTCTGGAGTTCATGTAGTCCAACCCCCCTGCCAATGCTGGTTCACCTAGAACGGGTTGCACAGGACCATGTCCAGGCAGGTTTGGAAAGTCTCCAGAGGAAAAGATCCCACAGCCTCTCTGGGCAGCCTGTTCCAGTGCTCCATCACCTTCAGTAAAGAATTCTTTCCTTATGTTTAGGTGGAACTTCCTGTGTTCCAGTTTGTGTCCATTGTCCTTTGTTGTATCACTGGGCACCACTGAAAAGAGACTGGCCCCATCCTCTTGACATCTACCCTTTAGATATTTATAAACATTGATAAGATCCACTCTCAACCTTCTTTTCTCCAGGCTAAACAGCCTCAGGTCTTTCAGCCTTTCCTCATAAGAGAGATGTTCTAGTCCCCTCACCGTCTTTGTAGCTCTCTGTTGAACTCTCCCCAGTAGTTCCCTGTATCCCTTGAACTGGAGAGCTTAGAACTGGACACCAGATGTGGCCTCACTAGGGCAGAGTACAGAGGAAGGAGAATCCTCCTTGACCTGCTGGTCACACTCTTCTTAATGCACCCCAGGATACCATTTGATTTTTTGATTACAAGAGCACAGTGCTGGCTCATGGTTAACCTGTTGTCCACCAGGACTTCCAGGTCCTTCTCTGTGGTGCTGCTTTCCAGTAGGTCAACCCCTAACCTCTACTGATGCCTGGGGTTATTCCTCCCCCGGTGCAGGGCTCTACACTTGCCTTTGTTGAACTTCATTACGTTCCCCTCCACCCAACTCACCACCCTGTCCAAATCTCACTGAATGGCAGCACAGCCTTCTAGTGTGTCAGCCACTCCTCCCAGTTTTGCATCATCAGCAAACTTGGTGAGGGCACACTCCATCCCTTCATCATTGATGAGTATGTTGAACAAGAGTGGACCCAGTACTGACCTCTGGGAAACACCACTAGTTACAGACCTCCAACTGGACTCTGTGCTGCTGATCACAACCTTATGAGCTTGTCATTCAGCCAGTTCTCCATCAGCTTAACTGTCCACTTATCTAACTCATGCTTCATGAGGATGTTATAGGAGACAGTGTCAAAAGCCTTGCTGAAGTTGAGGTAGACAACAGCCACTGCTCTCCCCTCATCTATCCAGCTAGTCACACCATCACAGAAGATAAACAGATTAATTAAGTGTGATTTAACTGTTCATAAATTGTTGTGAACAGCAAGAATTTCCAGCATTTCTACCAAGAAGAACCTGTAACCACAAACATTCAGTCTCCATAATCATTCCTCTTTCCATAGGCCTCAGTCCTTACCCTTTCTGCTTTTGTCATTGCTAACTGAAGGGCATAAAACCATGTATCAAAATGGAGCCTGTTGCACTTACTGGCATTAAGGTAGCGTTTCACTGGACTTGTGCTATCATGTTGACTTTTATTTGTTTAATTAAATGTTTCTTCTTCACTTCTACTCCCCATTTAAGGAGAAGGAGGGCAGTAATTCTGTTTCGTTAGTGGTATTCCAAATGAGTTGTGCATTGCAACAGCTAATTCCCTTCATACACAATGCTTTCTCATCATTTCCTTCACTTAGGTGTTTAGCTTAGGGATAATTAAAAGAGTTTACTTTTTTTCTGGCTTGTGCACAGATGTGTTTTCTCTCTGCATCTCCAGAGCAAAACCACTAGACTGCTGCTCATGCTTTGTCATTCTCAGCTGAGTCTTGGATGCACAGATTATTGTAATGAGGGAGCAGGATTTTTAGAGCACCCTAAGCTGACCTGGCAACTCAGTTATAACCAGTCAGCTCCATATGCTTAATACCTTAGGACTAGGAAAGTCCTAAAATAAACGGAGGCCATTTTAGGATATCCCTGTTCTGCATGTTGTTGGGAATTTGCTGATTTGTTCAAGGATTTTTTTTTTCCATCAGGTAGGTTGGGCTTTATGGTCAAAATATCTGTAAAAAATAAGTTACCAGATGGGAAAGGCAGTTATTTGTTCACTTAGGTCCAATATCCAGCCCCTAAATACCGCGATATTTGATGGAGAAGAAAGAATGCAAATTATTTTCTTTTCAAAAGGGAATTTTAAGCCCATTGACACAGCAAATTGCTGTTCAGATTGTAGCAGGAAGTGAATTTTGACAGCATGCATAATAGCTGCACTGAGGGGATACAAAAGAAGTCTCAAAATTTTTCTTTAAGCTCCACCATATGATGACTGACAGTTCTTACAGGATGCATAGCATCAAAATGAAATGGGGTTAGTCAAGCTGGAGGGATATCCAGCTACCAGTTGTAAGGGCTTAAGGCAGCCCTGCTGAGTCATAGGTTTAGGATGTGGTAACAGGCATGAAAGCAGCAGCTTTAGGGATAAACAATTTATCTCTGAAAAATAGTGTAGTAATAAAGACAGGTTAGTAGTACAATTATCCAGACTGTAACAACAGCAAATTCAGTAATTAACTAGGGCTGGACTAGACTTAATATCTGTGCTTGCAAAGATGTACATGACCATGGCTATCAGACAGGAAGCAGGCATGGCTTTTTCTCTGGATGAACTGCTTGGAGCAGTTGACAAGCTCAGGGAATGACAAATTCCCTGATGGCTTTTCTGTCCTTTCTACTATTCAGTCAGGAGAGCTTGTTGAGTCGTGCTTGTTCACCCAGCATCACATCCAACCTCTCTGCCAGTTCTGCTCTTGGTGTGCACTGGGCTTGCAACTACAGCATAAGGCAGTGCTACCCTTACTCTTATCAGTACATGCTAATTTTGCAAGGTAATAATGCTATTGGATATATTTTTTTTACTTTTTTTCAGTATTATTTTAATTTCAAATAAATATAGTCTATTGGTATAAATTGGTACTCCTCCAGGTACCAGCTGGTATCTACATACAACAAACTGGACTATGTTAAAAATGCTTTGCATGGAACATTTTGTTATGGGCCTTTACTTAAATGACTTTCCAGAAGGGACTTTAAAGGTCTTTACAAAAGAGATGTCTCAAAATTATCTTGTAAACCTGCTTATTCCCTGTTCTATTTCACTGTTTCTTCCATACTGCTTCTTATCTTGGTTCACAGCTAGTCAATAACTATAAAACACCAGGTAACAGACTGCGAAGTGATGTAGTGTGACCAGTGCTCACTGAGTTTATAATAATCTATTTTACTGAAATTAACTCTGACTTCTCATGTTACATTAATTTGGTAGGTGTTTGTGGCTAGCCTTGCCTTATTATGTATATAATTGAGTGCAGACAGTAGAGCTTTCTACTAGAGAAAAAGTCCTCTCACAATATTTGCCTGGGAAGTTTCATAAAGGTCTCAAGAACAGATTAAAAAAATCAGCAAGTGTGAAACAACCTGAATCTGAAATTTTATGGGGGCATCTTATCAAGATGTATAAATACCTGATGAGAGTGGTGGTAAAGGAGATTGAACCAGACTTCAGCGGTGCCCAGTGAAAGGGCAGGAGGCAGTGGGCACTAATTGAAATGCAGCAAAATCCATTTAAATGTAAGAAAAAGCCTTCACACTATGCAAGTAGTCAAACACTGGACCAGTTTTTCCAGTGAGATTGTGGAGTCTTTGTGGATGGTCAGAACCCAACCAGGCAGAACCCCGAGCAATCTGTTCCAGGTGACCCTGCTCAAGCTGGGAGGTTGGACTGGACAATCTCTAGGGATGCTTTCTTGGCCTCTGTGATTAGTGTAAGTGACTTCCAGGATGACCTCCTCTTGCTAGTGTCAAAGTTTTAAGAGCTGACACTTTGGTAGCCTGGTTCATTTATCTCAGAATATGGAATCACATCAGAAGGAATTAGGCTCCACTAATCATGAAGCTATGCAGCACTGTAAGACTCCTTCAGCATTTATAATGGAAAGAAAAAATGTACTACTAGCCAGAGAGATAGCAAATTATAATCCTTGGATCCCAATTACAATGCTTCCTTTTGAAGCTGGTTTTGTCTGTGACTCGAGATAAAGTAGTTTATTTCTGTTTGCAATAATTTGACACTCAGAGACACATCCCTGACAGAACTGAATGCACACTCCTGAAGGTGACCATTTTGTCACATGATGTTGACATAAGTGTGGTACCATGAGCACACCACTTGGTCTGTTTTCCATGTGTAGGGCATCTTAGTCTCTCCCCTTCTACCAAAAGTGTCATGAGGTGGGAAAGAGGTTGAAGGGAAAGAATGAGGTGCAATTTTCATCAAAAACACTCAAGTAAGGGAAGCCAATTTGGTGACATTTTCATGGGAAAAGGAACAGGCCTGAAGTTTTAACAAATACTCTATAATTGAAACAGGGCCAGGTCTTCAAGGAAACTTGTTAATTAGTTTGATTACTATTTTGTTGCAAAAGTAGGTCACTTCACACTGTCATGCACACCTCTTAGCAGGATTCATTCCCATAGTAAAGGAGGAAGAGTCGACGTCTTGGAGCCATTGCAGGAAGTAATTTCTACTTCAGATCTTATTTTTTGCTGTTCTTGTATACCAGTTATTTTGTACCTGTTCCTTGAGTCATAACTGGCGATGGGTCTGCAATGATGGGACACTGTCTCCCCTTTGTTTATAAAATGATGTCAGCTGCTCAATAAAATGAGAGCACAGCATGCTTTGGGGGGGAGGACATACACCGTAGCCCTTCATTCATGCATGGATGAGCTTGCAAGGTAGCCTGATGACATGTAGGTCTTGGGCTGTGCAAGTGTGATAGTCACAAAGCTTCATCAAGGCAGGCAGGAGTACCAACAGCACAAACTAACACCACTCTTGGTACCTGGGAATGGCAGTGTGCTCTGCTCTCGTTAGCTGCTGAAGTTTGCTTTCCATAACATGGGGTCTGAGGGCACAGGCCTCTGGAGATGTAGAAACACAAGTGCTACCCAGAGTGACAGTGCATCAGACCAGGGTGGGTATTTTCTTAAGGGAATCCTCAGGGGACGAGCAGATGCCATCACCCCACTATGATTTTAAGACCTTGTTTATTGCATGAGTTTTAATTTTCCCTTTTTAAAATTGTTGGTTTGGTTTGGTTTTTTTTATTTAAATGAGCTCCTTGTTAAAAACTGACCTCATCTCTCAGAAGCTTTTTGTTTAGCTTTCCAGTTTTTCTAATAAGAAGCTTTCCCTCTGGAGATGCCCTTCTAGATGGTTTAAGAATAGAAGTGGCAGCTTCAAGAGAACAATGTGTCTTACATACTAAGACAAGAATTGGTCTAGCGGGTGTTTTTCCTTTTCCATAACTGAATCAGGATATGGAATTATTGATCGTGAGAATGTAAAATTGCTTTTCTTTGTGTTAAAGGAGGTAAATAATGATATAAGGTGTACCTTAGACTGCTCTCTGTTACTGGGGGTGGTTGTTTACTTTTGTTATATCCTAACTTCAGAGGGTCGGTACATCAGAAGTCAGAGAGAGTCACCATTAAAAATGACATGGTCACCTCTGCTATATGTTTAAATGTAATAAATGTGACCTTGAGTAGTGACATTCTCACCTGAACTGCAGTGACATCAACATGAAAGGTGGTGGTTGTGTTACTGGTTGCAGCTGGACAAAGATGATAAGCCTTTCCCAGGCAAAGAGTTCTCTTGATGGTTTGGTATGGCTTATGATTTGCTTCATTTGAACAAATACTGGTGTTGTGATTGATGTTGTATTATTTTACTAGTGCTGGTGATTGCTTTGTTTGAAGCTGTGGAGAAATCTCCATCGTGACTCGCTGGAGGAACTTGAGAAGAAGATAAATTCAGCATTTTTTAGGCAATGTGTCTCTAATCCTGATGGACAGCCCAGACCCGTGGCAGAGGTTCCTAACAAACAAACAGTACATGAGCTTTGAAGCTCTTCTTTGAAATTCAGCTAGCAAATCTTTCTCTTCATCGTTACTAATGGTCCTGGAAATTTCGTTTGCCATCTGTTTTCCTGCTACAGATAACATTAGCAGCACACTTTCTTCCTCGTGCATCCTCAAGACTGATTTTGGACACAGTTTTACTTGGTGTACTGATTGTTTGCTGAAGCTTTTCCTTAATGATGGGGGGAAGCAGAATTAAATTGTGTTTTGGGTAAACAGGAGAGCATTAAATGGAGCTGTAGGTACTTAGAGCTGGTATGTTAGATCAAGTGCACAGTAACAGCTTTACAATTTGCATTGCATGCACCATTTAGCTATTTCAGTCAAAGCTGATGGGGATTGATGCTCTTTCTCATAAAAGCAAATAGGCATAAATACTCCTAAAAATTTGTTTAGAAACTAGGGTAATTAAATAATGCACATCAAATAATTTTAGGAGCTGGAGTGTTTTGATAAGCTGGGACAGGACTGTAATTTGGCCCAGTTTTCCTGATAATTTCATGCTTGAAAAGTTACCTGTCATGTTGAACAAAATTAGGAGTTCTTGTGGAAGACACAGGTCTAAATAAAGATATTTGCAATCTTATTCGTTAGAGTCCCTCGACATTTGAAATTTGCTCCTGTTATCTATATCTAAACTATGTTTACCTTTAAAGGAAAAAACATACCTGGCCCCACTGAGAAGTAAAGGGACCAGATAACCTCATACTGGACCTTTTTAAAATCTGAATTAATAGCTAGAGAGAAGAATCCACATTATGGAATTAAATTCTGAACATCATGGACTTCAGTGATGGTGAAAAGCATGTGTACATTCATATGCAGCAATGCCAGAAAAGCTGACCAAACCAAGGAAGAACAGGGTTTGTATCTGGTAGATAGTCACAACGTGTTCATGGAGATGTGCAAGAAGTGAGGGAGAGAGCACTATGACTAAGGTCACTGGGTTAAACCACAGGGGGAGCTGATCTATGGCAAATGGTGAACAGCAGAAACATAAATACTGTGTGAAGGTAAAGAGGGTTTTGTGCCACCTGTTTTTGCATATTATTTTCTATTTTGTGTTAAACTTGCAGAGGTGAATTTCAGATTTAGCTTCTATTACCCTCATTTTATCAATATCCTAAATTTAATTTAACACTACTATCCTGTGAATTGCAGCCTTTGAAGAATTACCTCATTAGTCTGGTTTATGACTTACGTCATTTTCTACTGCTGTCTGTGCTACCAGCCTGCAGGGGTTTTGTTGGTTTTTTGGTTTGTTTTTTTTTTTTTTTAAGTTCATTTCTTCCTCAGTGTCTGTAATTGGTTTTTAGTGTGTTTTTGTCTAGATTGGCAACTGGTATAAATCAGCATGGTCACAGTAGTTCCACTGAGCTACTCTGTTTTCACATCAATTTTCTTACAGTTCAGGATGAACTCCAGCAGTCTTTGCTCAGACAAAACTCATATTTCTTTTCTGAACTTCCACAGTAACAACTACTATGAGAATTGGCCCAGTTGGATTTTTTTTTCCCCTTTATAATTTGTTTCAGATGGTAAACGCTATCTGTAGTTCTAGGACAACACTTAAGTAATCTTACTCAGCAAGTTATTCCTTACACTGTTGCAATCCCATTAATTCAAAGAGGCTCTTAGGAAAATTGCTATATAAACCAGAAATGCTTTTATAGTGGTAAATAACAGATGCTCAGGAAAAAAAAAAAAAAGTGTAAGAAGCTGAGTATCAGGTAGTGCCATGTTTTATATATTTTATATATTAATACTGTATAAAGTAACATGCTGGTTGCCTTAAGAAAGTATATAGAGATATGACCCATTACAGGAAAAGAGCTTTTCCCAATACAATGAGATTGTAAAACTGAAGGAAAAAAGCAGCATGGAATAGTTCAATAGTTTTCCCTCTTTTGGCCGCTTTGAAATGTATTGTGAAAAGGCTAAAAGTGTAAAATAAACAGTGATTTATGAGATGATTGATGTGCCTATACCATAAAAAATACAGAATTGAATTACTGTTTCATCTGTGGGTCTTGGTACTGCCCAGTTCTTTTGGCTTGCTTTTACAATTACTTTTCTTACCTGTAATTGTATTCCCCCAAACAGACAGAAATTAATGTGATAACCTCCTTAAAAAATTTGTGTGAGAATGTCTTTCCTAGATCAGTTTCTTAAGGAGCAAAAACTTTGTTGTGGTTTACTTTGTGACTTGACCAAAGCATTCTCTGTGGGGTTAAAATAGTTTCCAAATGTATTCATCAGGTTAGTGGTGGTCCTGTCTTTTAGGTCAGATTGACTTTTTGGCCTGTCCATGGCAAGAGAGAAATAGGATATCAGCACTTCAGCTATTCAGAAAGATAATAATAGTCATTCCTATGGATGCCTCTGTGGAACATGGAGAAGATCTCTGGTGCTGATTTCCTGTAGTGCTTCACAACTGCTGGTAACATCCCACAGCCAAAGGACAGGCCAAGAAGTCAACCACTGATGGGGAGAAAAGACACGCTTGGGCACAAATGACAAGGCAAGCAGTTACAGTCTGTCACTTTTCTTTCCCTGCTTTGAATGCAGAATGAAGAAGGTTTCCTGCAGGAGGGAATGGTGAATAATGCAGATATTCCTGTGGATCCTGAGAATGAGCCTTATGAAATGCCTCCAGAGGTAAATTTGTTGTGGTATTTGATGTGAATGCACACAGGAGAAGGGAACAGGAGGGGCTGCATGCTCAAGTTATATTAGCCTGGCACAGCCTGATGCTGGGAGTTGCAAGTTGTGGTCTCTTAGGCTATGATCTCCCAGAAGTATCATGCTGGGAATCAGAATATCTGTTGCTTGATAGGAAGGAATTTTAACAAGAAAATAGTGTGTTTGAAAACACTTATGCCTGGGTTTCTGAATAATTCACAGTAAACTTGTATCTTTTTCTTATGTTTGGTAGGGAAAACCTGAATCTTTAGAGATTGCTTTAATAGTTTGACCATTTAGCAAAGCATCATGTTTTGTAAAACATAATTCATTACTATACTCTTAAGTTAATTCAATTATGGGAGCAAATGATTTTGTTAGTTTTCATAAACCTGCTATCTAAAACATTACTGTGATTTCTGGCGTGATGAGTAGGTGTTGGGATGGCAGTTTTACAGTAAAAACAGGTAATCCAGCTGAAAATGAGAGGCATAAAACATTTAGGCCATTATCCAGTAAAAGACTTAATGACACACTTGATGGCTAACACCTTGAATATCACTGGATTTACTGACTTGTGTGACCATCTGCAGCACCTGGTGTGCTGTTCAGCCCAAAGGTAGTCGTCCTCCCTCTCCAACTGAATTGCCATGGGTGGCTTCATGAGTTCCAGACAACATCAGCTAAATGACACATTAACCACTGTAAAAGCCTAATTATCCTGTAAATATCATAGCTTGTAAGGTACAGTATCTAGGAGATATGACAAAATAATAAATAGCAAGATCCTGATTGCATGAAAATCCATAATATTTTGGGAATGAATCCACTCTAGAACAAGCAGTGAAAGTAGGATGTATTTATCTAAAATACTAGTAGTGCTGATTTCTGCTCTCCTCATTAGGAAGAGTATCAAGACTATGAACCTGAAGCATGAGAGTCCTTTCCTTCCTTTATATCTCCTGAAATCTACTAACTACTAAAGACGTCCCATCCTGTACAAGTGCTGAGTTCCAATGTGCCCAGTCGTAAAATTTTTTTACAGTTTTTACCGTGTATTTTGAAGTCTTCCATCAGCAATGATTGGAGTATCTGTGACTGCATCCACCTTGTTTCAGCATTTCCCTCCTGATGGTTGGCAGGGTCATTGTTGTGCTGTGGATATTGTGGCTTCAAGTCTAAAAGTTAAAAAAGAAAATATTAAGTAAAAACACCTAAGTGTCTACTGCTTATTTCTAACTCTGTACATGTTTTGTTGATAGGCTGTCAGTAATTTGATATTGTTTATGATACAATTTTTATTTGTTTCCTAGGACTATTCTTTCTGTGCAGAGATGACTTATTGTGAGAGCTTTATATAAATGTGTATGTATTATACATAAAAAAAGTAACTGAGCATGAACTATGCACCTATAAATATTAGCTGTTGAAATTTTATTGTTTTGTGATGTGTTTTATTAACTTGTGTCTGTAAATAATGGTGTTCAACTGATGCAAATAAAATGTAACCTGTTAAAAATGAACTTCTAAATTAGTGATGTTTTATAACAGCTTCTTTCATCTCCAAAAGCCTCTGTTAAAGCACTCGGGCTATGTTGCTTCCTGTGAAGTAACTAAAGGAACAAAACCAGCAAATGCAAGCCCAGTCTATACAAAAATCAGGATGAAGAATAAGAGTACTAGGGCTGGTACCTCAGCTGGAGTAAATTGTTGACAAAACAGGTTAATTTGTAGTGCTAATAAACTTTCTGTTGTAAGGAGAACCTGAGAATGAATGAAGCCATTAATAATGGTCTGCAGCAGATTATCAGAAAATTGTGAGGCTCTTTGAAGAATTGCTGTTTCAAGTTTGTTGAAGTGCTAGGTATACAGAGGAGTGGTGGATTAGATGCAATCAGTTTGTCTTACAAGTCTCATTTAGCAAAAGTTCAGTCTACTGTCTAGTTTTAGACATGGTAATTTTAGTAGTTATGTTGCCTGGATACTTTTCCATAGAGCAAAAATATTTAAATGTGAGATGTTTACTTCTCTCATGCTTTGTTATCTGTTATTTTAGATCAAATGTTGTCTCTAACCTGAATGATACAGTGTTTTCTTGTTTAAGGTTCTCTTTCCTACAGCTAGTCTTTCTGGTGTTCTAGGGCACGGATCTTAAAACAGGTAAATATCATTGTCTGGTTTTGTAAATGGGGAAACTGAGGCACCACCACATAATGTGTCACGGGTGTGTACAAAAAGAGACCCAAAACCTTGGAGGCTGAACTCTCCAGCTGCCTCTTGAACTGAGCTCTTTTCTGGCTTTCTGCAGCTTTCCTGATATTAGCATGCCCACTGTGGAACAGATCTTTCCAAGTATGTACCCATCCCAGCTCTATGCAGTGGGACCTGATGGTATAGTACTAAGAGCCAAAATCAGATGAAGATATTGATTTCACAGTGCTTAGAAAACCAGTGCTTCAATTGCCTATGTCATCCCCCAGTCCCAACCCCAATTTCTGAGGGATTTCATTTATTTCAGAAGAATTGCTATCAAGCTCTTTTTTCAAAGCAATTAAAAATCCTCTTGATCCTTTCAAATAGCTTGTGGATATTTTCATCAATAGTTAAACTGCTTAATGGACCCTAAAGTCCTGTGCTCTTCTGCAGAAATATTTCATGATAACCTGCAACAACCCACTAACAGTTTGCAGTCTCTTTCACAGGTGGTATGTCAAAAGCATTTCTTGACCTGGACACCTCTGCTGTTAAAGTTCACCTTAACACCTCAGTGGCAAATCTATTGATTGCATCCATGAAAAATTACTATTGGCACAGGGCACAATGTCAGATACTGTTTTTATAATTACGCATGTTGTTTAAGGATCCTTCCTTCTAGTAGAAGGATTTGGGAAGAAAAGCCCAGTGCTGCAGTGTGTTTTGGTTTGTTCTTTTTTTTTTCCTACATTTCAGCAGGGACTCATCCACCAAAAGCAACAACTGAGATCAGTCAGGAAACAGCACTGGAAATAGCAGCTGAAGTAGAATACATATTTCTGTTGTTTATCTTCTCTTCCACAGCCCACAAGTCTTGATTGCTCTATTGTTTCTTCCTTAGGAAATCAAATGGAACTGTTTAGTTGCTCACATGTTGTGATAAGTCGTGCACTTCTTAAGCTGTGAGGAGCAGTATGTCGTAAAAAACAGTAATAAGAATAAATTGACTCCTGACACTGGTTCATTGTCTGAGCATGTAGGAGTTAATTTTTGTAGGTTAACATCAGCACACCATTCAGAATTTTCAGGTCATTTAAAATGTACCATGGGCAGTCAGTTTAGTTCTTGTGCCTCTTGCAAACATGCCCTCAGATGGCCCTGAAAGTCCATGGGACCCCTGGTTACTATGGCAGCACAGTGTGATGCACTGCTCTGATAACAAGCTGCATTTTAATTAGATTGCTTAAGGGCTGTCTGACCATCCTTTCCAGGTAAACTAAATGCCATTTTGTTTTATTTCCTGCAGTGAGATGAATACTGACACATGGATTGTAAATGTCAGAATTGTGTTGGATGCTAAAGCTGAACTAAACAGGTACTGCGGTATTCAGATTTTTTTTAAAATGTCTGCCCTGGGTATTAAAGAATGCTTCTACTGTTGTGATGACATTTGCTTAAGCACTGTCTGCTAGAGAGAAATATACCTCAGAGCCCTCTTTTCCTTAAGAGCATAGATTTCCACTCAAACCAAAAGCAATCTTCTGCCCTCAGATTACGACTTAATAACGGGTCTTGCCATGTCCCAGTCCTCCAGGGGAAAAAAGTATGTTGCTTTCTTGTTCTTTTGACAACTTTAATTGGTCTTATAATGGTTCCTAATTGGACACATTGTAATAATGTTTTTATTACTATAAATTATAGTGTTAATACTTCTGTTGCATGCCTTTCGTATAGTGACTTTCAAGTTGTGTATTTGTCTGAGGTATAAGGCAAGAAATGCCTTCCTTCTCCACCAGAGACCTTCCTTCATTCCCTCGAAGTAAGCAAGTTAAGGTAACTAAAAAATGTCCTAATTTCGAGGAAAATTAACATGCCTGCATCTCTTCAGGAAGCACTGGTTTTACTCATCCTGGCTTTCATAGCATGGGCGGTCTAGGCTCAGTGACTCCTATATTGAAGCACACTTTTTTTGTCAGATAGATGGTGCTCAGGGGAGGAGATGCTCATGTCTCTGATCCCTAACTCACTGAAAATAAAGAGAGTCTTTTCACTGACTTACATGGGTGTTCATGATTCCTTTTGCCTCTCTTAAATCTCCACAGAACTTACAGATGGCAGAGATCAGATGATCGAGGTCCCTTTGCAGAATAAGGAGTAGCAGCAAAGGCAGCTGAAAAAAAAAGACTACCATAAAACCTCACAGCTACGTCCTCACCAGGCTTTCTCAGCAGTGTCGTGGTCTTGCACGCTGGCAAATTACCATGCTGTAAATACTGCATGGTACATCATAACTCAGATGTTGGGTTTGAATGGAGTAGTTGCCCTTTAAGTTATTGCAACCTTAGAGTAATCATTCAGGTAATTGATATTTAATGACATATTAACGCAAATCAAATCTTTGTGTTCTGCTCTGGAATAGGTTAGGAGGTAAGTGGTGGAAGATAGATGGTTCCCTGATACTGGTTTTTGGTTTGATTTCAGTTCACACAATTATTCCAGTAGTTTGTACTTAAGTTATCTGATACTTTTTGGCCACTAGCTTGAGGCTTTCTGTATTACTGGAAAAGATGCTAATAATGGTCTTCACAGGGTATCATCATTCTGCTTGGATATACACAGGTCTGAACTAATAGCATCAGTTTTCACGTGCACAGACTTGCTCTTGAGTTATGGCAACCAAAAGCAGGTGAGATCTTAGCCTGTAGTGTCTCCGTGTCTCCATGCTGCATTCTTAATGGAAAAAATAATCTCTTTAAATGTAGACATAAACAACTTCTCTCAAGCCTGGCTGACATTTAATGTGTAACTCAGAAGGTTCCTCGGATCTAAAAAAGGCTGGCAGATGGAGAAACAGCAGGTGGAACCTCAGATGAGACAGCCAGAAGGTAACAAACAGGGTAGGAAACTAGGTCAGATGAGATTTCTTCCATGTTGGAAGTAATGCTTTGAAAATGCTTCTTCCAGTGGAGGCAATAAAAATGGGGGTTTTAGCATTTTCCATTAATATTTGCATCTCTGAATAGGTCAGACTCTGTCAGCATCTGATACATCTGTAGGGCATAGTTATGTGGAAAAAGGTGGATGAGATTTACAGGTGTACTTTTTTCAGCTGCAGCACAGATCTCTTTACAAGAGGCCAGAGCACCCCATGCGTTTCTGATTATTAACTTGATATTTAGCAAGGAGAATGTTCTTACAAAAAGCCAACTGCTGGGATACCTCAATTTCTTTTCTTTTAATCTCTACTCACTGCTCTCCCAATTGTTTCTTTCTCTTCGTTAATCTGATAAATGTTCAGAGGATTAGATCTTACCCTGTCCATATTGCCAAGTGTCTATTTTATTGCAAAATCTTTTTACAGCCGTTGTGTGTAGTGCATTATGATGAGGCTGCAAGCGTGCCTGGAGAGCTGGGGTTTAGTCTTTGACCCCCCCCCCTCTAAAAAGAGGGAGGACCACTGCTTGTCTCCTCCTAGAGATGCTCCCAGCAGCGCTGTATCCAAAGACACAGCAAGGGAGAGGCGCTGCCCAAAAGCGCTGAGGTGAAGAGGCACGGTGGCTGTTAAAGGAAGGCAGAAGAGGAAGCTGGAGAAGCCAAACAGACATGAGAGCCTTGCTGGGAACTGGCTGGTGTTCATCCTGCCTCCCTCCCCCTGGGCAGTGCTTCTGGTGTCAGAGGCTAATGATAGAAAATAGCCCATGGTTTTACAATGCTTCCAAGGACAGGCACGTCAAGGAGATGGGTGCATTCAGAATAGGGCTGCTTTGCTCTCTGTGAAGCAGAATTCCTGTGCTCTTTGAGGAGACCTGTCTTTTTATGTTGAATTCCCTTTTCTGTTTTTTCTGCCACCTGGAGTTTTCTGTGCCAAGAAAATAAAAGCAATTGGCAAAGGTACTGGTTTAGATTAATAACATAAAACAAAGTATGAAAGCTGATTTTATCAGTCTCCTGCATAGAAAGGGGGATTTCACAATGCCCATAGGACTGTTATCCTCTGTTGTTTTATCGGGAGTTTTATTCATGTGAATTTCAGTTGTAAAATTCTGTGAAGCCTTGCAAAAATAACAAAGATAGTCATCTAATATTAGCATTTGGTAAGGTAGCATCCTGTTGAATTGGTTACATTGCCCGTTTCCCAAAACCAGAAAAATCTTAAAAGGAGCAGCCTGAGCAAGAAGACAAGAGAGTGTTGTTGAGTAAAAGTGGACAAACATGTTAATAGTGAAAAGTAAAGGACAGTAATTCACAGATGCTACATAATTAAGGCCAAAAAGAAATGAAATATGTTATGTTGGTCCTCTAAGTAAGGATCAACTTTCATTGGCAAAGAAAGGTGATGGCAGCTCACTTGAAACACTTGAAACAAAACTCTGCCTATTTATTCAGCTGCCTCACTCCAAAATCAAGTTCCCTCCTGGCCCAGATCTGCAACAAGTGTGATATATTTAATTTGAATAATTGGATGTTCTTAGGTGTGAAATAAATGACAGTGAGTTCAAAGCTTTCAATTCTATTTTTCATTCTCAGTCTTCTGAAAGCTCAAGGAATTCAAATATGATGATAATTCCAGTCTGTAGGAAAGACAGTTGCTGTGCACTAAAGGGACACATCCATATTAATGCATTTTTTGGACAAATGAGTTTTTCCTGCTATTAGTTGTTCAATGCCTCCATGTTTGTAATCTGGGTTTACTGTTGACTGCACCCTATAGACACTTTCTATTTGGAAAAAGCTTGAAGAAAGGAAATGAATTGTCCTTTTTTTTTCAAATTTAATACATGATTTTACATATCTTTATGGGGACATCATCCTCGATCACACTGGATACCTAAAAGTACACATACATTTGTATTCTTTAATGAATACTCTGTGTGCCTGTGCACCCCTGTGGATAAGGACTTATGGGCATTACCATCAAATACTGTGAAGTGCTGCTGTAGTAGTAGTGGTATTCATTGGGCATGGCAGGAATTATCCCCATTTCCAGGAACACATTTTTAAGGCATTTAATATAAATATTAGGTAACATATTTGAAAGCCCCTAAATTCTAGCCTCCCAACTAACAGGTGAAATCAGCAGTAGCAGAGGTTTGCAGGTGTAACTCTGCAAATGCCAGTGTGGTTTATCTTAGCTACAGCACAGGGTTGCTGACATTGTTTGGTCCCTTACAGTGAAATAAGCTCTATTAATAAAGATGCACTGTTGCTACTGCACTTGTGGATGAGGTGTTCTTGATGATACAGCTACATCAGCCTGGAATCACATTTATTCTCACCCATGTTGCGTTTAGTGCTTTTTCAGGCTCTGAAGTGCTTGTCACAGTGCCAGTTCAGCTTGGCTGAGCATGATAATAAAAGCACCCTGCCCAGAAATCCTGGCATTGCCTAGTTACACAATGGGCTTTTTGGCAAAGCTTTATCATGTGGGGTTGGCCTTCTGCTCCTAGGAACAGTGTGGTTCTTCTGAGCCTCTGACTGCCAGTGGGACACTGGCTTCTGTGTGGCTAGGAACAAGCTCCTCATGTCAACTGCTCTGCAGTGAACAGTAGTCTGTCTCTCTTATGAAGAGAGAAGCTGTGCTACTTAAATAAAGGGAATTATCCTGAGATTGAATATACACCTGAATGGATGAGTGGTAGCAGAGGCAGAGCAGTTTGATAGCAAGGCAGCTCCAGGAAGATGTTAGCTGGCAGATGCAAGTCAGTCTAGAGGAAATGAAAGCCAAAGCGTGTGCTCCCTCTGGAAGGTGGGTGGAACTGGAAGAAGAGAATTAGTGGTGAGAGGAGTGCACTTTGGGGAGAAACAGCATTTAATATGTTAATAAATTGCCCTTCTGTTTTCACTCTTTAATCACTTTGTCTCGTCTTACGTATTACAGGGTCGCTGGAGAAAAGGTCGTTGTCTATTCCATGACTGTTCACTCACTAGTACAACGGGATCCCAAATATTGCTGAAGCATGATTGAAGTGTGAGGATAATGCTGTTAAACTGGAGGTTTGTGAGTCAAGTATGTCACCTCTTGAGACCCTTTAGAAATCCACAGGAGAGCCTTACAGGTGGTGTTAGAGCAGAGTTCAGCTCTTGGTCCCTGCAGGCTGCTTCAGTTCTTCATAAACTATTGCCTGAATTCCTGCCAGCCTTCTCATTACACGAGACACAGGTGTTGTCATGGAAAAGAAAGTCTGCATTTACTCAACAGCAAAGACTTTTGACGTTGTTTAAAATGATGTACCTGTGCCACTACCCAGCTCCCACCACTGAGTGTCTGAACCAGCTCTACCATCACCTGGCTGAGAGGGAGGTCATTTTCAGAGAAGATGCTGACTTAAAACGGAGTTTTACTTCATCTCATCATGGGAACTGGGAAGGAGAGGAAGAAGAGCCTGTGGCTGCACTTTTGCAAAAAGCAGATGCTTTCTAGAAATAAATGGGAAATACTGCTTTGCTGTTTCTTCAGTACCTGCAGCACACCCAGTGTAGGGCTGTCTGCTCTTGTGTCTGTGATGGAACTGAAGGGTTGCTATTAGAAAAGTAAATTAATGGGCAAGTGCAGATCATACAACACTGTGAAACAGCAAGGGGAGCATCCTGTGGTAATGTAAGATACAGAGGTAGACTTTAATTCAAATTCTCCTGATTGCTTGTGGCGTTATGATAGGAAAGTCACCCCAGTTGAATTTGTGACCACAACTGTAAACCAGAAAGAGCTGTACTTGTGAAGTGCTCACAGATCTGGGAGGTGTAATGCTGCTAATTCTGAAGCTATTGTAATGACCTGGACTAATATGAACATAATATGGTAGAAGAAGATAAAGAACCAGGAATGAATTTGTAGCTAGCTGCCACAGTTTGATGTTTCTTTTCCTCTGCCTTCTCCTGTCACATGCTTTTATGTCTTTTACCAGAGCTGAATGGCTTTCTTGACTTTAAGAAACACAGCACAAGATCAAGACAACGGAGATGGAAAAAGTAGAACAATGAGACTGCAGGCTGTCATGTGTTGTGTAGTTATTACTGCTGAAGTGTCCAAGCCATACTGTTTATAGAAAGCTGACTTTTTTAAAAAAGAAAACATTACTACAAGGGGTTTTTTTAATATCCCATTTATTGTTCTGCTGGTGGAGAAGACTAATAGCAGGCCTTTTCCTCCAACTTCTTAATTGAAATTGAAAACAAAGAATGGGTTCACTTAGATGTAAAATGAAAAAAGTCTCTAGTTTTCTCACTAAACAAGCTGAAACATGAATGTTCACATGGATATCATGAACTTGCACACTATCAGCTTGCATCTGAGATACCTGAAGATTAATGTGTGCCCATCTTCCCTGGCCTGAGGTCATGCCCCAGCCACATGCTGACACCAAGACCTGGATCCCTGCTGCAGTGATGCCTGGGCTAGAGGAGGGCTGTGACAGGCTCTGATCAGGTGTGAGCTTATTGCTTGGGACACCAACACTCGTGTTTCACCTCTGATATTGTTGTGCCCAAGTGTTAGGATGGGAGTGCATGCTACATAGCTATTTTTTTTACTTCTAGGATCTGGAAAGAATTTCACTCAATAACAAGAATGGTTCTGAAAAGGTTCCCAAAACACTCTTGCTAGAGAATAGTGTCTTTTGTCTTTTAACTTTTCTCCTTGTCTTTCTGCTGATCTTATAGTGTTCAGTTGCAAAGCCAAAAATATGTTGAGTATCAGGTCATAGCCTTGCATATCCCTAATTCCCAGAGGAATCTTTTTAGAGACATGACATACAGAAGATGCAGGGTCAAGACAATTGGAGATGTGCTGATATTTAAAAAAAACAAACAAACAAACAAAAAAACAACCCACACTTTGTTTCCCCCTCTTTCACCTGTGTTATTTCCAAAATAAATAGTTATGAACATGTTCAGTTTTGTGGGTATATTACTAGATAATAAGTAGGTAGCTTGGCCTTTTGAAGGGAAATAGAGTAACAGAGCTAGGGTATGGAAACCAGCACTGTGATGGCTTTTCCATAATTATCCTTCTGCATCAGTGATTCTATTTACATGTCACAGCATAGTGAGTTTGGGTTTGTAATCCCAAGAGGGAACCTTGTAATAAGTGGTACAGGTAGGAACCAGGTGTGAACAGACACTGAAGAAGGAAAATCTATTTTTAACTGTAGGAGCAATTAAAAGTCAGAGTCCAGATATCATTGACCTGCTCATTGCAGCCCAGGTAATTTATTTTCATGTTTTTCGATCTGATTTAAATCTCTAGAAAGGAGACTGAGGTCACTTTGCTCTTGCTTTTGTATCTCACTTTGCACAGTACTTTGCTATTCAAAAACCCTAAAAGAAGCCATTTCCTTCTCCTGCCACCAAGAGCATCCAGGCTTCAGATTTTTGCCTCTCTCTTTGTTGATGCATATCAGAATTATCTTCTCCAAAAGTAACTTGCTAAAATATTTTGTGGGTGTACAAGGCTTGCTAAAACTTTGTGTGCTTGAGAAAAGCATGTTGAAGCATGGAGGGACCTGTCACTTTGCTATTGGCACTCACCCAGCTTCACACAGGGGTGTACTTCCAGTGCCATTTTTAGTGGTATTGTTTATAAGAAAATCAGTGTTTGTGACTGTCATGTAGAGTTTATCAGCCAGCTCACTGGTGTGATTTCTGGGTTTTCTGATGAGACTGTAAATTTTCTGGACAGGTCTGCAGCCTGTTTCAGATCTCTATTTTGCAGTAGTTACATACTCATGAAATCCCAAGTGCTTCAGTTATTATTATTTATTGCCTACATTAGGAGAGCATCCTCAGGCCCTAGACAGGATTGGGCCAGGAGCTTTAAAACACCAGGCTGAAGAAACAAACCTGGTAAAGAGTGTAAATTAATTAGCTGCTATTTACAAAGCTGAAAGGGAGATGAGGTTTTGGTGACTTTTTAGAACATCTGGTGTATCCCCAGCACCATGCAAATAACAACATTGCAGGGGAAAGCTGTGAAACACTTTTATTTAAATGCCACCAGTCCCCCATTTACCACAAATTACATATGCTTGAGGGTGAGGGAGATTGTTATTCAGAATCAACTAGAAAAAAAGCTAGATTGTAGACTGACCTGCTGAGGGTTGAGTAGTGACCCTCGGATGCAATGTTCTTGCATTTTCTGGTGAGAGTGGGTAAGCTGATGACTGAGCATCAAGTAGCAGGATAAGCCAGCACTCAATGTGCTCCTCGCTTTGTTAGGATGTCCCCATGAGGTCAGGGCCAAGTGTTTCCACTCCTAAACTGTACAGTCATGCCTTATCTCTTGAACCCAGGAACAAGCGTGTTCTGGTGGCTATCTCTGCTGAAGAGGTGCTCTTAGAAACCACAGTCTCACCCCCACGCTGCAGACACCAAGGCAGAGGACCCCGCTGGTCTGAGTGCCTTGTGTGAGGACTGGCAACCTCATCCTCTGTTAGCCCAAGCCTTTCTACACCCAGGGTGTGAGCACTGATGATCAGCAGTGTTCAATTATCAACTATCTGGATAATCAGACTGTCTTTTAAGGCTTGCCTGTTGCTTTTGATAGGTTACTAGAAGTTTGTCTCTATAGTGACTTGAGAACAGGGCAGAAAACTCTGCACTATTATCAGACTATCACTGTTAGCCCTCTATGAGTGAAGAACTGAAAATTGTCTCTCTCTACAGGTCTTGAATAAACAACAGGTCAACCCTCCAAAGTGAAGGAGCTGGGGAAATACCGCGTTTCACAACATAGTTTAAGTTTATAAAGCTGGAAGGTTTCAAAAGAAAGAAAATCCACACTCATATTTCTAAAACCACTTTGCATCTTAGTTTCTTTCTGCTAAATGAGATTTTGGTAAAATTCCCCTATCCCATGAGGGATTTAAATATGAATGGAAATTTGTATGATATTTCTTACTATTTCTAGCACCACATGCTCTCGTAAGATCTTTCCAGTACTTTTACTCTGCTATAAGAAACTGTCTTGAAATTGTCTTAAAACTGTCTGTGTTACTGTCTGCATAGTGTTACTTTAGGCCTGTCCTGCCCCCACACCAAATTCTGGTCTGTGTATTATCATTGCTGTTATTTTAGATGACATCCCCCCACCCCCAACTTCTGAGACTAACCTTGTTGTAGGGTATCTTGAAAACCAGCATCACCTTTCAAGGCCATGTCTGCATATACTTTAAAAGCCCTACCAAGAATGTTAGTCATATGTCATCATTTACGTGCTGGTTGTAAGTAAGTTGTTCCTAAAAAGGACTTTTAAAAAAAAAATTACCCTCTTAGCTGATTTGTAGCACCAATAGGCCTGTTTTTTCTTTTCTTAAACACTGTTTGTCATTCAGACCATCAGAAAAGGAGCTGAGGAGCAGACAGTCTGTTTCAATATAAGATCTTTTGAACAAATGATTCACTTAATGATAGCATACTGTTTAGATTTCAGTTAATCTAGTGACAAAATGGTATAAAATTAATTCCAAATCAGACTCTCCTGCAGACAAGGCACTACATCTGAATCACAGTGCCTGCTCATCCCTGTCTCACTGCTGCTTCTGCTGCTCCCCATTTTCTCCTTTCATTGCCATGTGTGCATATGTAACCTGAAATGTCTTGCAGAGCTAAGAGTCAGATGAAGCCTGGGGTGTTTTCAGGTCAAGGCTTTTAGGTCATATGCTGATGGGTACACAGAAATACAAATATTAGTGTTACAGACAGGTACAACCTTTTGTCCAAGTATGTCTCCAGGAAGTCAGGGTTACTGTGCTACCACCTAAAACACTTCTCTTGTATATTTAAATAGGAGCTTTTTGTGGATAATTTTAAAATCTGACCTCATAAATATTTTCCTCTAGAGATTTCAGGACATAAACCAGTATGATGGAGATGACTAGTAATGTTTTCTTGGTTTGCACTTTTATTTGGAAGGAGGTTACTTTCTTTGCAGCCTGCCCAGTAGTTATGAAACTGAAACACAGAAACTGCTCTTGATTTTTGGATTACTGTTGGTTGGAAGTCATGATCCTTTTGTCACTTGTAGTCTGTAACTTGGATGGAAAACAATATCTGCAAGAACAGAAGAAAACAGACTGAAAAAACTGTTCTTTTTAAGCAGCTCTAAAACCTCTCATGTAACTCTCTACCAAATATATCTAATTTCATGGTAGTGAATTCATAATTCTTGACTTCCAGTGAGCCTCTTCCATACCACATTCACATTGGACTACCTCAGTGGTCATTTTAAAAGAGACACAGTGTGTGGGGTTGCAATGGGTGCTCATTTTGGTTTTCAATCTAAGTTTTTCATTTCTTCTTTCAGCAAGAACACCAGTGGCAAGTCCTCGAGGAAAGCAGGGGAAAAAAAAAAAGGAGCCAGTTCTGCCTCCTCCCATCTCAGGAAAAAATACTGTAGAAATGCCTGGCAAGGCAAATCTTCCAGTCTATCCTCTTCACACCAAAAGCCTCCTCCCCTTTTCATCCCTGTTCATGCACTCCTGGTTTTTCTTCTCATGCACCTTGGAACTTAAGGCAACCTCAGGTGTTTGGGGGAACTCCAGCATTCACTGACACTTTGCAGCATCCAGCTTTGGCTTCTAGGAAATTACTTTTAGCATTTGCAGCAACTGCCTAAAGGATGAAACAAAGGAAATGTGCAGAGAGGATGGTAGTGAAGCTGAACGAGGTGGAAAAAAATGCAGAAGAGTAAGGTCTGTTTTGAAGAAGGGGAGAGCAGAGACAATGACACTGCGCTGCTTTTTTTGCCCTTAGTTGTTGGTAGGCGTGTTCTGTGCACTTGAAGATCTGGACCATCCATCTCAGAAAGACTATGGTCACTACCATGTTTAGACAGGGAAAAATGAGTGGCTGCTTGATGGCAATAAAATTGACAAAACCAGGCTGGACTCAAGCTGATGACTCAGTGTAAAATAACTATGTCGTGCCATTTGTTTCTAATCCACCTGCTGCTGCTCGCTGTTTATTTGTGTATTTCTACATTGCACCACCCTTCTCCATCCTTTGCCAAAATTCTATTGCTCATGATTAAGTGCATGTGGCACCCCTGCGGTGTGGTGCTCAGTGCTGGGGTGTTTTGTGCAGTGCTGGAGTGAAGCAGGAAGTGAGAAAATTCAAGCCTAGAAAAGCAGTAATTTATTACAGTAGAAATGAGCACAGAATGAATCACACTGCTGACAGATTCTGTCACAAAGCGATCTATTAGAGGTTTTGTTTTTCTGCAAGTCTTTTCTCCCTCTCTGTTCCATATGTGTTCTTCTTAAAAGCTGCACAGACAAATATTTTCCCACTTGGAACTTTCTGTCTGCTCTTATCTACAAAAGCTTTTGAAAAAAGGCTCTAAGCCTGAAAACTGTTAAATGTTTGAAGATATGGCAGGGCTTTTCTTCTGTCTTATGATGCTTTGATATCGTTAGTAGAGGATGAATGTTAACAGCAGGTACCTGGGGACTGTAAAATATAGCCTGGAGACTGATAACTACCTGGTCTGTGAAAAGATATTTATGCTAGCTAAGTTTTTCCCAAAAAGAGATCTGTGTCATCATCAGTTTCCTTGGCCTTAAGGGCATTTGCTCAGTGCCAAGATGTGAAAACTTAGATTAAGGCAGCAGTGTAAGGTGCACCTTTACTTCCAGCTGCATACTATAAATACTAGGTCAAGCACCCTTTACCTCCTAATGGTAAACAGTCCTCCTAAAGAGTAGGCTGTTGAAACCTGCTGGTACTTTTCCTTAGAACTGTGAGGAACCTTAGCTGAGTGATTTGAGACTGTGTGAGATAGAAGCCCTATTTATCATCCTGTCCACAGAACAGTCTTGTCTTGAGACAAAACAGTGCAAAGGGCAAAAGGCAGGAATCCTCCCAGAGAAAATGCAGCTAAGTGCTGCCTTCTCCATCAATCAGTGATAGATATCTTACACGATTAGTCAGGCTTATAAATGCAATGATACTTTACGTTGTAGTCCAGGGGGAGGCTAAAGAATGAGACTGAACTTAATTAGTCATCCTTATGTGCGAACTGTTTCTGAAGCTCAGCAGGAGTTGCTAAGAAAACAGTATGAAATAATATTTGAATATTGGCAGTGATAAGGACTGCATAATACTTCAGTTTCTGACACTTCCTCAGAAATGGTTTTTCCTTAAAGAACAGGAAAAGCAGCACAAGAAAATGGTATCTGTTCAGTTCTCTGCATATAGATGCAGACACAATGTTGAGAAACTTGATCAGAACCTTCCAAGAGAGGACGAATGAGTACTGTTTAAATTTTGTGTTCATCTCCTAACGTTAGTAAGTAAACATCTAGTAGTTTTTCTGCAGGAGATAGGCTTCTTATCTCCTCTGATGACGTCGGAAGAACTCTCTGTAAAGGCTGAGGTGACTCAAACTGGTTTATAAGAGTCTTTAACAGAAAGAAGCTTTTGTTGTATTCTTCAGCACCTTCAAATTGTTTTGAGTATGTAGCTTAACTGAGCTGCATTACTAAATTAATAAAAAGTGCTTCTTTAAGAGTCTTGAGAATCTGAAAAGATAATTTTTGGGTGGGTTTGTGTTTGCTGCTTTTTTAAATTTTAATCTTCTTTGCCAACAATTTCATCAAAATGTGAACAAACCGTGAAAATTTTGAAATGGCAGTCAGCCTTTTGTAGTTAGCATCTGAAAACTTAAATTTTAGGTGGATGTCTTGCAGACTTTAATTAAAAACAGTAAATAGGATGAAGTACTTCTGAACTATGCACCAGAATCATAGTAAGTTATGTTTCTCTGAGGACAAATGCAGTATGTTTTTTTCCCCAGGTGCAGTAACAGTGGTCTGCTGGGGGCAGGTGGGACCTCCGAGGACTTGCTCATTAGTTATATCATGGATAGAGCAAGGAAAGGGGCAAAGCTGAAGCCTGGTAAAGACCCCACAGAAAGTAGGTTTGAGGCATTTAATTTTAGTGACACTAACAGTTACAGAAATGAGCACAACAGAAAAGGCCAGGGGCATGACAGAGGCTCTCAGAGCTCTTTCGGCAGAAACTTGACTGAAGGGCACCGATGGCTGGAAGGAAGGAGGAAAGGCAGCTCTAGACATCTGCTGTGCTCAAAGATGGGGAGGTGAAGAAGCAGTGGCAGGGGTGGGCCCTGGCATGAAGTCATTGGCAATGTGGGGACAGAGCTGAAACACTTAGTTGTAAAGCTCCACCTTCTGAAAGTGCTCAGCCTGCTAATTAGAAAGGGATGTGTGCGTCTTACCACTTCCACAGAGCTGTTAATGGGCTGTGGTGTTGGGCTGGGTTTTCTTATAAAATAACTTGCTCCAAGATGTATCTTGTTGCCAGCCTCACCTCTGGTGTTGGGTTGGGTTTTTTTATAAAATAACTTGCTCCAAGAAGATGTATCTTGTTGCCAGCCTCACCTTACTGTCTCGAGAGGGAGTTATTTAAGGCAACACTCACTCTGGCAGACACAGCTGGTGGTTCAGAGAGGGTTTGCAGGGAAGGAAGCTATTGGCTTAAACTGTTTTATCTGCAAAGGCTTTGCTTCCCACAGGAGACTTTGCATGCAGAGACTAAATCTCAGGTCCATTATTAACAATAACAGAATATAAAAGAAAAGGAAGCAATCTTTAAATACATCCTGGCACGCATGGTTATGTGTTCTCTGAAATTGCCCTTTGGTGCTCAGTCACCTCTCAGGAAGCCTCCTGCTCTTAAAGCACTGGCAGATTTCCATGCACAGCACAATGGGATTTTTAGATTAACCTTGAAATGGGATCTTTTGCATCTACAGCAGTAGTTACATCTGCAGCCTGTGCTTTTACCTGTCTTTCTGTTTTTCAGTGGGAGGTGGTGGAGTGTTGGAGTGAGGTTGCCTGCATCTCTCCAGCTGAGAGGGTTTCTGGAGAGATGGAGAGCCAGGTGTGGTCCTGTCTGGCACTGCCCACAAGGCCAGGGGATGGATTCAGTCTGCTAGCACTTTGGCTACACTGTGGTATTTCTGAAAAGTGTTTTTAAGTGCAGCTAGAAACACAGGAGGCCTGGAGATTGGAAAATATTCCTAATGGGCAGGAAGAAAGCTGTCACTATTGTTAGTTATTTGCATTTTATCTCAAAATAGGCAGATCAATCTGTGCACTACATGCAGTTATATCACTGGAGGGGAAGTTATGGGTGATGAGTACTGGAGCTCAGGTGTTGGAAGAGCTGGAAAAGTGCAATATGAACAGAAAACAGCTGCATGGGCCAGGCAATGTTTTCATTTAAAAATACCTGTAGGAAAGGATTAATAAAAGGATTAATGAACAGGATTAATAAAATCATTAAAAGGATTAATGAATACAGTTACTGGCTAACCTGAACAGATAGACAAATCAAATGTTTCCCTCCTTAGACAAATCAGCAAAGCACCTTGCTCAGAGACTGGGCAGCACAGTCAGAGAGAAGCTGCTGGGGCAGTGGAGGTGGCAGTGGCCCTGCTTCTGCCCAGTGTCCTGCTGAGAGCTCATGGGCTCAAAGCATGGGGCAAGGGAGGTCGTTTCTGGTACTCAGTGGTCTGCTCACTACAAGAAAGTTTTGTCATTCCTTTACGTACCCTGGGTATTAGATGGTTCTTATTCAACTTCTCAGCTCACCAGCTACTTATACCTCATCTTGGTGTTATAAAAGGCATCACTCATTCTGCAAAAGTATCAGAAAAGACCCATTCAATAAAAACAGTTTCCACAAAACTGCAATTAATCTTTTCCACAGACTCAAAATATTTTGAAGTCCTTACACTGTTCAGTCTTCCTAAGAAAGAAACTGATGAAGTATGTGGGGTATGGCAACCAGAATGTATCTTTAGTGACTGGAGATTGACAGCACTGGAACATTTCTAGCTTTATAGGAGCTAATGTCAAATCTCTTTGGTGCTCATCTGAATTAAAACAAAAAAAAACCAAAACACACCACACCACTCATCACTTATTTCTGGTGCCAAGAGAAATACAACTTTCTTCCCTCATACATGGATGTTCAGATGATAGTTCTTTTATTTTCCTATAGAGAAGCTATTACATGGGTGTGATAATGATAAAGAGTTTTGGGTTTGTTTTTAATTATTTGTGTTTTCTCATTGCCTCCATAAAATTCGTTATTCCCCAGCTTTTTATATTTCCCTTCTGAAGGCAGACTCTGTTTATGAGTGTACTATTCTTCTCTGCCCCCTTTATACATTTTTTACACTATTTCTGGTTTTGACTAATGAGTTTATTTCTCTCTAGAGAGGGTGTAGAGAGCTGGAGAGTTGCAGTAAAAGTTTGACTTTTAATATTAGCACAATGGAAATTTGCTGATAGAACATTGGATGTCTCAGCTGCAAACTGGGTTCTAGGTTGGTAAAAGAACTTGATTCTGGCTATTGACTTGTTAGTAAAATAAAGATTTCTCATTGTCATCCAGTTCCCAGCAGCACCTTGGCTGGAATTCAGTTTAGGAAAGATGGAAACAAACATCTTCTATCCTTTCAGTTCAGGCTTACAGCCCTTTCACAAGCTAGCAGTCATTGTATTACATTTCCAACGTGTGCAGCATCCTGAAAATATTAGAAACAAAGAATAATGTGATTAGCCCAACTACTGGAGTGCTGCCTATCAAATATAAATGGTAAATCAGCTTTCCAGACAAAGCCTGTGTGGAGTGCAGCATGCTGCCCAAAGCTCTGGGATGACTTTCCTACTTCTCTGTCTTTAGCTGATGTGGTGTTCTCTCTTGGTTGCTGGTATTTCTTCTTTGTGGGTCTGTTTTTCTCCAGTGTTGTTTTCCATGAAAGAGATCTTAATTTAAATGGGTGGAACAGTAGCATCATTCTTTTAATTTCTTTTCTTTTAAAAAAATGCATTTCACTGATCGCCTTTTTTTTAATTTTATTTTTTATCAGAATTCAATAATTTTTCAGCAGTTTGTTCATCATGCTCATCTTCAGTTACTTTGGAAGTGCCTGAGTTTTTCTGGGGAAACAAGTCTATTATGATTGTTGAGCATCTCTTTATGTTACATCAAAGCCCTTATACACTGGTTTGACAGATGAAAGAGGGCTTAAATTACAACCTTCCCTCTCCAAATATACCAATTACAGTTCATGTCTCTTGAACAAAACTCTATTTTAAATAAAGATTTTTTTTTTAAAGAAAAAAATGCACATTACATATAGAATGTCAAGTATCCCTAGGCTGCTCATCTGCTACTGTGTAAAACTGGGACATATATATGGCCTTAGGAGTAAAACTTTAAAGAAAATGCAGCAGTAACTGCAATACACATACTGAAATACATGGCAATCTCATGCTGAGAAACAGTTGCACATTGCAATCTGTAAATACATGTATATCAATTTTGGCTAGTTTTAATACTCATGGTCACTGCTTGTTAACTTACAGTTCAGTGTATCCTTATTAACAAGAATAATATTTTCCTGTGTGCTAAATTATTGCCTCAAAGAGGTACTTGATTGTTATGTCCTGGGTGAAAGATATTCCTAGTCAATGACCCTGAAATACTTAAGCAATTCAGACCAATAAAATGAGAAGCAGACTCGCCTGCCACTCTTCTAATATAGCACAGGATTTTTCAAAGGAGCCTGATACCCACCAGGCTTTGTACTGTAATTTGTTTAGTTTACTCCAGGTAACTCTTCAATCTTCTTTTAGCATTTTAGTCACAACTCCAAGCCCAACAAGAAAAGGAGTCTGCCTCTAAGGGAGATTGCAGGCAAGGAGAAGAACTGATTTTATTGATGGTAGTTTTTTTAAATGGAAAATGACATGTTGCCTTTCATAATCCTTTTTTTCCCCTACGTGTTGTAGAAATGTTTTCTATCTGAAAAGACTATGTTTCTTATGCTATATAATGCTTTATTCTACTGAAAAATTTCCATAACCCCTAAGATTTAAATTAACATAAATGTATTTCTGTGTAGTGTCCACAGGGAAAGAAGAGTCCAAATCGTTACTGGGATGTGAATGGAGATACGTGTAGCTTATATAGGCATACATTTTAAAATTAAGCTGCTCACCTGGGGGCCAGCCCAGCTCTTGGCTGTTTGCAGTAGGCTTGTCTCCAGGATAAGATGGGAGCTGGTGCATAGATGCTGCTTATGCATGTGTTTTCCTACTCTCTACCCTTTAAATCTCTGTACGACCAGCCTGCACCGTTGAGCTGCGTGTGTTTTGTGTCAGCTAGTGCTGAGCAGAGCAATCCAGAAAGAAGAGTGGAGTTTTTGAATCCCTTGCTTTGGGTGGGGGTCCCTCTGCTCAAATGTGAATGTTTAAAGGTGGAGTAGTATCTTCCCTGCTTCCTCAGGCTGAAATGGGCATCTGCCTCAGAAGTGTGTCTTCAAGGAACAGTGGATGCAGCATGTCAAAAGACAGCGTACTGCCTGGGATTTAGATATCATCACAATGACTTGGATGAAAAGACCTGGAATATTGAGACAGAAAAATGACAGAATAACATAGCCATAATTTTGAGGGAAAATCAGCACAAAAACCTGTGATCACAAAAAATGAATGCCTTATAACCCACCAGAATGTTTTGTGTATAAAAAATTAATCACCTCTGCTAGGGAATAACTCCTGGTATACACAAGGAAATTTCTAGTAGCTGTGAGACTAGAAAAGCACAAACACAAACCAGCAAAGATCTCTTAGGTACGAGCACAGCAGAAGGACTGCAGGGAAAATGATCCCACAAGAAATTTTTGATGTGAGTTTCTGTCAGCAAATGAAAGCAAGCCTCCTCTCAGGAGATGGACTGCTTTGTGGGGAAGGGGAAGCCTAAAGCATTTCTGTCCCCTTCAGTTCCTTGTCTTCCTGCCCTAGCGCAGTCATCTTCTGGGCCTCTCCATTGCATTTCTGTTAAATTTATCCACAATTTTTTTAAGTTTGCTCTCTCTGTGATCCACAGAGGCAGACAGGCTATGATTACTTGGAGTTACCCTGTCCGCTCAAGTGGTGAAAGACTGCAATTAGTCAAAAGGTTGAATCTATAAAGAAATAGCATTGAAATTCCAGGAATTGCTGAGAAGACAATGGGTAACAGTTCCTGAGGGGCTGGAAAACTACATAGAAACAAGCAACATTTAGAAAAGCCATTAACAAAACATATAGAACTTTATCCTAAAAACATGTTAAAACATTTTAAAGTCAAACACTCAGTACCAAGAAAATATTTGGCATTATTTTGCCCTCTTTGTGTTATTGCATAGTTCAGGCTTCAATTAAATGTGCATCTTATTTGCTGCCTGGTCTCCATATCATTCAGCTAGATCGTCCCTGTAACGCCTTCACATTTGCCCACTTTGCAGCTCTGAGTAATATTTTTCCTACTCTGGCAGGACCTTGAGAAAAGTAGCCCTACAAAGGAAATTTGGCACAAAAATAGAGGAAGACTGCCTGTCGTCAGGAGAGTTGGACTGCAAACATCTCCTCCACAATGATTCACCTATTCCTCTTTCTCCAATGCTGCTGGTGAGACAGGGAGAACAGACAGAATAAAGATTCAGGGGTTTTCAAAACCCAGATATCAGGCATTGTGTGCTGTGAAAATGAATCATGCTTTTTTCACCTGTTTGAAACAAAAAGATTTTCTTATAGGGAAATCCTTGCAAACACAATGGTAAGACAATTGCTCTTGCACACAGCTTTTTGTTTCAGTTTTCCAAAGGCAAAGTCCCATAGTGAGTTTTGTGCTGTCCTGCAGACAACTGTATTTTTTTTTAACCTTATTCTGCCATCTTTTTCTTACATGTAACTGATGTCTGAAAGTGCTCAGCTGCCAAGGTGTGTATAGTGTGTGTTAAATGCACAAAAAAATTGCTGTGATTTGAAGAGATTCTCAGACTGCCTGACAAATAAGGTAGGTGTCTCAAAGCAAGTCCCTCTAAGATTTTTCTCCTGAGTGTAGTAGATGTGGTTTCAGCTAGCCTGGATCCTTAAAAAAAAATAATAAATAATTATTTCAGGATTAAGACTGGATGTCAAATATTTCAGTGCTCGCTCCAAAATCCATTGAAATCAGGACTAAGATTCCACTTGTCTTCAGCTGGTTTTGGGTCTGTCAGTGTCTCAATAAGCTGGACTAAGCCACAGAGCTTGGAAAGACTTGTGACCTGCTGGAAGCTGCCACCCTCCCT
>NW_008587620.1:37398-69314 GCF_000691845.1 Merops nubicus
TAGTGATAGAAGGAATTCATAGGCAGACTCGGGCATGGTGCTACATATTTTGATGTGAAGTTACCAGATGGTAACATGGTGATGAAAGAAAGTCAGTAGATCATCTTGTTCTTCCAGATACATCCTTGCCTTGGCTGGTATATAAATTTTCAAGGACAGCACTTTCGGACCGTCTTTTGATCCTTAAGTTGTTTATCTTGATGTAGTATATTGCAGCTTTCATTTTCAGACCAGAAATGCAGGAGACATTGTTTCTCTCTAGACAGCGAGCTTGTGCTTTTAAAAGATTTTAGATTAATAACTGTATTTATCCACCTTCTGTTTGTTTGCTTCATTTTTCTTCTTCCCATCCTTTTTGTAGTTATGCTATTAGAAATGTTATTAGTGGCTGTAAAGATCAGTGCAAATACTAATGTACCTGTATTTCCTGATGCCTGACCAAGCAAGGCTTCCTTCCTTCCATTTTTTAAGAAATCATATTTATTTTTGTAATTAATTTTAGGCTAGTTGTCTTTATGGCATTCCCAGTTATTGTCTGCTTTTCAGGAGGGTGTATGTGTGTGGGTGGCTTGAAGACAGCTATGCTTGGCCAGGGGCTACTCATGAAGGAAACCCCCCACCCACTCATGCAGGTGCTCAACAGAGAAGGTAAGGACTGGCTGTGGGAAAACCTAAAGATTGCATCTAATCTGGGGAGTGCTCAGCATTAACTGATCTGTCTGCCTGTGCTGCATGGTGAAAGCTCTTGTTTGAAGGTTTCCTGTCCTGCCCTTCACTACTGTGGGCTGATGTTTTCTGCTGGATTACCTGCTTTGAAATTCAGCATAGCCTCATCTTTCCTGAGCCCCTGGGGAGATGGGAAAGCAGTTGTGCTGTTTGATGCATCCTCTAAAGCAGTCTGCAAAACCCCAGCTATGTAAATGCAACAGCAAGGATTGGGAAGGGTATTAAACCTCAGGCTTTAGGCCTTAAGCCAGTCTCTACTGACTGAAATCGAGATGGGGTAAAAAGGCACTTTCTTTGCATCTTGCAGTCTGGTCCTAGCCTCACTGTGCTAAGCTGGAGGGGTGGTCTCTGCATGTCTGAAGAGCACAGAGCTATTTCCACAGCAGAACGTGATCTGCTTGTGTTTTATTCTTAGCATTAACAATGTTATTAATTGTAGGGTGGCAGTGCATGTGGTTTTCAGCCTGATCAAGATACAAAATTCTCTTGTGCAAAACCCCAACTATGTAAATGTAACAGTAAGGATTGTGAAGGATATTAAACCTCGGGCTTTAGGCCTTAAGCCAGTCTCTAGCTGACTGAAATCGAGATGGGGTGAAAAGGCACTTTCTTTGCATCTTGCAGTCTGGTCCTAGCCTCACTGTGCTAAGCTGGAGGGGTGGTCTCTGCATGTCTGAAGAGCACAGAGCTATTTCCACAGCAGAACGTGATCTGCTTGTGTTTTATTCTTAGCATTAACAATGTTATTAATTGTAGGGTGGCAGTGCATGTGGTTTTCAGCCTGATCAAGATACAAAATTCTCTTGTGCTAGGTGCTGTGCAGTCATAAATGTACATTTCATGCCCCAGATGCTTTCTGATATCTCCTTTGGGAGCTATTGTACTGATAAGTGACCCCTATATTTACCTATTGATTTTGCTTATTTCAGAGATATTTTTTTGAAGACCCAAGTGCTACACTATTACCAAGGGTATGTAATGGCAGATGCTTACTTTTCACAGTACTTGAAGGCAAACCTGTGTTACCAAATGCTGTTGTATCTGCTGCTGGGAAAAGGAAGGAATATTTTGTACCAGTATGCACAGTAAAGGAAAATGTTTAATAAGTCCATGATAACCTGGTTTCATTTATCTGAGCTCAAGGGATTTCATCTAATATATTAAATGTCAGATGTAAACATAGCTGCGGAGCTTTTCTTCAGGAGCTCAGGGCTTTGTCTTTCTCCAGTGAAGCTGGATGCTCAGCATGTCTGTGAAGACAGGGAGGTGTCACAGAGCCTGGTGATGCTCCCCTTGGTGGAAGAGTGTGTCACCTACCTGTCAATAAGCACTGATGCTCTCTGCCTACAGCAGTCACTGGCATTCTGGATAAGTGTTGCCTGGTTAGGGTTTCTCATGCTTCAGATAGTGAAAAATGTGTGGATAATGAATTTTATGGAAAGACCTTAAATCCACTTGACATTTCAGTTCTGCCATTGGATTTGGCTTTGGAGTGGCACTGGTGAACCTGATGAATTCCAATAGAAGGGAAAAAATCAGATGTCAGTACTAGTATCATTAGATCTGTCACCTGTTTAGAATTTCAAGAATTATGAGGTATAAAAAACTGGTATCTCTATCACTGATCACTGCTCTTAACCTGCCAAATGTGAGGCTCTCACAAAATCATATATAATCTTATGGATGGAGCAGAGAAGTTCTCACACAGAGAGCTGGAAGCAAGGATCTCAGGCTCAGCTGTCTCTAGGAGGACAAGGTATCTTTGCATATCCTGTGTCTTGACCCAGGAATGAGTGTGGACAACATTGTGGTTGCTCTAAGTGGCTGTCAGATGAGAAGAGACAGTGTAAGACATCTTCAAGCATTATTCTAGGCAAACCTGACACAGTGCTGCCCCTGCTGTCTCCACTGGCATGGATGAAGGCTACAGCTAGGTGTTTTGGAGGCATTGCATGGCATCCTTTTTACATTACAGCAGCTTTCTTCTACTGTCAGAAGAATTTCTTATATGTGCCTGAAGTAGATAACAACTTGAGCCTTTGTGAAACAAAAGAATAGAGATATTAAATGTGAATTTATAAATATCCTTACATCCCTGGGCAAAGAGTTTTCTGGCTTCTTATTCTTTAGTGGCTTTTTCAGTAGAATAAGGTGGCATGAGTGTTTTTATCCTGTTCTCCAGCTCATCCATAGAGGCTACAAACTCCCACTAGCATGCATGGGACAACATCAAGAATTGTTGCATTGACAAAGAACCACTAACCAAAAGATGAATCTGTGTAAGCAAAACTCTGCTAGGTGTTTCAGAGATGGCAGCATTCCTAATCTCTTCTTATGATGCAGACAAATCTTCACAGTCCAGTCTGTCTGTGGAAAAGGAAGGAGGCCAGTGCTGCATTCCCCTCTCTAGGCAGAATTCCTGAAAAAGCAAAATGCATTCAGTGCCTGTTTGTTCTTTATATTTAGCAAGGTGGGCCTTTAGAGGACCATCAGTATATCCCTGTCAGTATAGGACTCCAAGGAGAAGACATGTTGGAAGGATTAATAATAGAAGGATGGGAAAGTGTTTTGTTCAGGTGCCAAATCTCTTCTGGTCAGTGGTCCTAATTGGTTGTCACAAGTTAGAATGAACCTGCATTGTTCTGACTTGCTGCCAGGGCCAGGATTGGAGCTGCCGTGGTTGGAAGCTGACCCTGGGGCCTTTCACTATGCTTTTGCTAAGATGTCATTTATTCAGGATCAGATCTAACCCCTGCATCTCCCCCTGGAGAGGAATGCAGGGAAACCTTGTCAAAAAAGTATTAGCCAAGGGGGTGGAGGGGCAGAAATCAGAGACAGTGCAGCGCAGGTTAATATAAATGCATTTAATCCCTGAACCTCCTCTCAGCAGTAATCATCTCTCTCCAGCACGTGTGGCTGTTGCTGTCAGAGTTGATCCTTGTCCAGCTGGATGTTGCAGCTCTCACACAAGATGCCAGACCTTCCCAGAAGCCAGGATCATTAATACCATGAATCACAGAGCCTCAGCTGGCTCAAACTGCAGGGCATTGTTTCAGAGACTTTGTGTCCATGCAGTTTCTATTTTCTTGCTCACCTTGAGAAGTGCAGTAGGCTTTATGCTGTCATGCCTCCTCTTCTCCTGGGTGATGTTTATCCTTATATTTCTGACATATTTAATTTGTTAGCTGTTGTGCTGTTTTATTTGCCTTCTCTAGTAGATCCACGTAAATACTACAGAAATACAGGAACGCTTATTTTGATTTGCCAATAAATTTGCACCTATTGCATCTGTACTATTTCATTTTGGGGCTTGACACTGCCTTTTGTTCTGTGTTTATGAAGCACTGAAGCTATAATAAGTTTTACAGGCCCCTGATGTCAAATGGCAGCTCTGAGGTCCTCTTGGACCTGAGCCACCAGTGTAGGAGGGATGATCCCAGGAGGAGCTGTGCCCAGCTGAATTTGCAACGTGAACAGCTATCCATTTTTTCCCTCCTGTTAGGTGCCAGGGAGAGGAAGACCTGGCAGGCAGGGAGAACATGCTTAGCCCTACTCTATGTGGGACCATGACTCTTCTCTCCAAAGCTACTTCAGAGTGAATGCTACCGGCAAGGAACTGTGGGCAGGGTCCAAATCAGTGGGGAAACTCAAAGCAGTGCCCTAGTCCACCACTAGCAGGTGTAAGGATGATACCTACTCCTGGATCTGAGCTTGGGCCTCTTCTCAGAGTCTGGACAGTGACAAGAGCCTTTCCTGCACTACCATGGCTATGGCTCAAGCTATGCCACCAATTTAGTTGCTTCTCGACCTTAATGCTGTGCTGTGTTCATGTGTGTGTCCAAAGGCACACAGTCTTCACAAAGACATCCAGGGATGGAGACTTCATTGCTTTCATTCACAATGTTCTTCAGTGATTAATCACTGTCATGATGAAAATTAGTATTTTACTCCATTTTAATTTCTCTGGCTTCAGCTTCCATCAAGTGATTCAAGTTATGCTTTCCTTGCTAGATTAAGTAGCAATTTGGGACCTTCTCGTTTTCCTCTGGGAAGTACTTGTACATTGTAATCACACCACCTTTCAGTCTTCATTTTGATACTCACTAAACAGATTGTCCTCTTTAAGCTTTTCAAGTGCAAGGTGTATTTTTTGTCTCTTACATCTTTGGGGAAACTCTTTCTCCATCTTTTTCAAATCTTTGCAAAGGAATTAGTAACACATAGCTCAATATCACTGTGATATGCTCCTTGTTCTGCTGCAGGAGAAATGTTTTTCCATTGTAGTATGACACAAGGACCTCAGAGTGATATTTCTGGACATTGTGGCAGAACCTTCCCTGAGTTGGTGCTCCAGAATGGAGCCTGTTATCTTCTAAGCTTGTTCTGTGGTCTGTGCGTTTAGATATAGTGCTTTTCACTGAAACCTATTAAAATGAAAATTACATGGCCAGGCCCAGCTTCTCACATCACCTCTTGTTCTGTATGATTGCTTGTCTGTCTCAATATTTTCATTCTATCCATCTTTGTCATCTGAAAATTTGATCATCAAAGTTTTTGAAAGTACTTCGGGATCGATGATGATAACAACTGAGTTGTATCAGATCTCATATACTTCCAAGCAAAACATCACTAGAAACTATGTAATTTCAGTTACAATTCTTTAATAAAATTGTGTTCTTGAAATCTGTCAGCCTGTCAAGTCAAATCCATTTATATGAGCCAGTTCCTATCAGTACATACTGCAAAGCTGAACTGAGCACTAGAGTAAGGTCTGTGTACGCTGCGCTAGACGCCTGCAGTTTTATCCATTAAATAAACCATAGCTCCTCAAAGATGTTTTCTATAAAACTGAGTTGATGGCATTAATTACACCCTTCACTGTGTATCAGTTGAATCTTGTCTTAATTTCCACATGATTTTATTTGGGAATGATAATCATTTAATTTCTTTAGGTCATCTTCCTTTTTGAGTTTTGGGATGAGAAAATTCACTCGCTGTGAATTGCCCAAACTAATATATATCATATCATACTAATTTCTCTCCTATGCTGTGGTATCCCATGCTAGAACTTTTTACACTATTTGTGTGAGTGTTCCAGAGAGCAGACAATTTTTGATTCTCCTGATCAAATGATAGCTGGTTGGTTAGTTGGTTGGTTTTTTAACACTGCATCTGCTTGAGAAAGTCCACTCCATTCTGTTTAGAAACAGAAAGAAAATCAAATGCATCATTAGCTAAACACCTGGTTCTAGCACTTTTTTATACATATTGCTTTTTTCAGGAATTCTTTGGCAGAAGTTGTTAGGAAGAAAATATCATTAGGAAAAAAATAGGGACACAGTAGAGTTAAAGATAGCTGACCTTTATTGGGGGTGGGAGGGGGGCAGGGAAATATACTGTTCACATTAAATAAAAGATTTATTTTTTTAATTCCAGATGAAAATTTATTTATCAGTTTTCTTTGGGTTTTTTTTTTTTTTGTCACTAAAAGGATTACTTTTTTAAATTTCCTATTTAAGAACCTGTGACATGAGTGTAGACATAATTTTGTGCTGTCTGTTGATTCTGTTGCCATTGCAAGTCTCTGATCTCTGCTGTCATTGGACTGCTACTGACTTGAAGTCATGTAATACACCAGAAAATAAAGACCACTGAGACTGCTTTGCTGGAAACTGAACAGAGATTTCAAAACTTCTTTCTCTCAACTCTTTTTCTGTATAAGCATTGAAAAGAGCTTAAACTATACAATTTGTTTTGCTCCAGCTCTTCAGCTTAGAGTTGTTGTAATTGCATTTGAGAATGAAGTCTCTCCTGTTCAAAAAGCATTTGAAAAAGCAGTATTATGCTTTTTCTTTTTACTTTTTAATTTCTAACAAGCTGGGACATGCAGAAGAGAAACTAGATCATAGCAATAAAAGCATAGTCTGAAGCTTACAGAAAAGGGATGCTGTAATTTGCAAACCATCTAAATATTTCTCTTTATTTTCTAACAGTACATATGACTTGGAAACTATTATTTGCTGCATCACTGGCATTTAAATGTACCAGTTAGAGAAATTTAAAAGGTACTAATTGAATAGAACTTGGCTGATTTTTATGCTTCAGATTTCTTGGAGAATTCCCAGATGATGGGAAAATATGTCAAGATATGCTGGAGGTGTGTGTTTGGGTTCTGGAATTTAATCCCTGGGGTAGTTTTCTTCCCCTGTTCTAACTGATTCTCTGTTTGGATGCACTCTGTACAGTGAGGACCTTCTTACTCTGAGCCAAAGCCCATCAGAGTCAATTCCAACATTTGACAAAGTTGATTCAGGTGATGTCCTGTTGCATTCAAAAGGGCTTAGAGGTTAGTAAGAATCTCAGATGTACAACGTAGAAATATACTTCCCCTGCAGATCAGGAAAATGTCCAATGTACCTGCTGCATGTGAGAGCCTTACTGAGTCTTCACACCCTCACCCCATTTCCACTCTGCAAATCTCAGTTTGCAATAAATTGGAAAAAATTCACAGTTTTTTTGGGCCAATACTTCTTGGGTCCAACATACCTCAATATCCAAGAGGAATGTCATTACTGAAACTCCATCTGTCATCTAGATTCATCTCCTCTTGTTTTAAAGTTCCTAAATGAATAATCCAATTTACTACAAATCTGAGAAAGCGTGCGAGGCTGCTTAATGCCTGAAAATAATAATAATTAAAAACAAAAACAAAAACCACCAGAAAACATGATGTAGAGAGGCAATTAGAAAAAAAGAAAGAAAGAAAGAAAAAAAGTTGCCTTGGCTTGTACTTTATCTCACTGTTACCAGCTTTTTGTACTCCGATTAGGCAGGCAGCATGTTGACATAGCCCAGATTGTGTGTTCTTACATGAAAAAACAGCATTTTTAATAAACCCACTTGCCTCCTTTTTCATAGTGGCAAGCTCACTGCAATTTACAGTGTTATTTATTCTCCTTAAAACTGAGTTTCTTATCTTTTTTCCCAGCCAAGAGCTTTCACTCTCAAATTCATAATTTTCTCTAGCTGTAGTATTTGTAAGCCAAATAATCACAAGAACAGTATCATAGTAAGGTCCCTTTATTTTCCTTATGAATTGCATGTTTGGTTAGACCTCATATCAATACCCTGGTCATTTTTCACTTTAGCCATTGCAACAGGGAGCAGGTTTATGGGGATACTCTGCTGCAGCCTGACAGCACCCGTGTCCTGCAGGGTGTTCCTGGTAGTGGTGGCTTCTTCTCAGACAAAGGCATAACACAATACACTTGCTGGAAGACAAAGCTAATAAAAGACCCATTTCAGTTGGAACTGGTCAAAGGATTCTACTGAAAAGCCTTTTCCTTTTTTTCTGAAATAGACTTCAGTCCCATATCTCATTTCAGTTTGCAGTCCTTTCTATTTGGGCTGACTGATGAGCAGCATTTTTTAATTGGAAAGACAGCCTCTTTTTGCTTATCATAAAAGGCAGTAAGTTTATTCAGTGCAAAGCAAAATGTGTTCACCACTAAAGAAACTCCCTCTAACAGTAAAACATCTTGTGTGTTTCATTTTGATAACAGAGGATGCAGGACATGCTCTATAGCAGGATAGTTTGATAGGTACCATTTAACATCATTCTCACCTTTATGTTTCAAGATGGGTTAGATTAAAAACTGCTTATGCATGTTCTTTAGGAATGACTTCCAGCCCAGAACAGAAATATTTTCTGCAAAGACACGCTTCACATGAGTTTTTGCTGACTATCAGTGTAATGAAAATCAGTTCTGAAACAGTACATGCACCAAAATGAATATGGACAGTAGAAATGTGATTCTGAAGAGTAACAGGGGCATGAAAAAATACCAGGTGACCTCTTTGTTTGGTCATAACATCTTCAGTGAGGAATCTCAACACTCAGACTGAACTGCTTATGAAGAATTACTGTAAATAGTATTTAGTTCATAGTTCCTGATTAAAGCCTATTCAGGAAATAAACAATAAGCTTTTGCCCTGCATGCAAACCTACTCAAAAGCAGAATTTGTCAGATTGACCCTGAATTATTCCTTGAGCTCAGGGTTCCACTTTCACGCCTGTTGAGTCTGCAGCAGAACTCCTCCTTGTTTCAGTGCCAAAACATCAAGTCTTTGCTCCGGATGGTGTGGGGAGATGATTTTGCTAAACATGCAAAGACCTACTGCCAAGGTAGACTTTTCCATCTAGCTGTTGAGCAGCTGCAGGAAGGCAGAAATGTTCTTTTGCTGGGCCTGAGAGAATATGATCATATTGCTGCTGAGTATGAAAAGAAGGGATCAACTAAGCTCAAAAGTTAGATTAGAAAACTGATTCGCTGAAGATAATATGAGCTAATGTGCATCTAGTCTAGTACAGTAGATATAATTATGATCCAAAATATGAATTTGACAGAGCTGGTGTTTATTGGCAAGTCACAGAGAGAAAACTGTAGAGAGATTCTGGCTTTACTTTTTTTTTTGTAGTTTTGTAATTTTTTTGTGGTTTGAAGTGAGTTTGTAGCGCTGTCATTTGTACTGTATTTTCCCTCTTCAGGACCTCCATTGGATGGAGGTGTTTCCAAGGTACTGTGCTAGACTCTGAAGAGATAAAGACCATGATTTTTCATATATTGACAGATACAACCTAGGTACCTGAGGTAAAAGAGAAAAACTGCAGTGGATGTCTCCAGTTGCACAAAGCTTTGTTCATCAGTGCTTTATTTTTCCAGTTACATTCACACTGGACATAGTCACTTGCAAAGAATATTTCTTCTCAGTTGATGTTGGCCAGGCAGAATTCTTTGAGGCTGCAAAGGCTCACAACATCACTAGCTGCAAGCTTCATTCCTCCAGCCAACTCTCTCTGTCATCAGCATTAAAAATCCTGAAGGAAGAACCTTCTCAGACAGAAACCACTCTTCTGTATTCTTTCTTCTGTAGTGAATTCAGGCCCAGAACTCTACAACAAGCCTGAAACTAACTTTTCTGAAATAAAATACCTTTTAAAATTAATCTCCCAAACTATTACAAATTTGTTTGTAATAATATGTAGCACTTAACTATGAGGAGGGTTCATCTTCAGCATAATATGCACATATTGGCTAGTGAATTTAACCAATTATGTTGCATCAAAACATTACAAATTGCAAACTTCTTAGCGATAGTCTAAAGACTATTATAATCATATTGGCACCAGATGTTCAATTAAACTATTAATAGGACCCTTAACTGATTTATTTTTTTTTTAATTCTCTTGGAAAGGAAGAAAAAAACCCCACCCTAAAATCTCTTTTATATCCCATGATATTGGCAAGTAAAGAAGCTTTAGCAAGCAAATTGAAACACAGGCAGAATGCTTATGGTTTTCTGTACATTCCAAGCTATTAGCTAGTGCTTGGGGATTAGCATACAAAAGCAGTGTCTCCTTTCATTCACTTTCTTTAATGATATTAACTGTTTCTAGGAAACATTTTAATACGAGGGTGATATTACCAGTTTCCCTCTCTGCATTGTAAACAAGCCCAAAGACCACTCTAAGGTGGCAAAGCTTTTGAGAAAAACAAAGGCTTTTGAGAAAAACATTTTGCAGGCTGACATCCAGGGTAACTTGAACTGCTGGCATTAATTTTTCTTACAAAATCTGGAGTAAACGCATCTCAAAGTTGTTCATTTAATGTATGTGCACTTCTGGGATTAAAAGTCAGTCTGACCTAAAACCAGTATTTTTGAATTATAGCCCATGGACATTTGCATCAACAGTGAGGCAAAGCTGAGCAAAAATACATTTGCAAATTCTCTCCTTACCTCTCATTTCATTCAATAAACAATTACTAGAATTTTAATGGATCTAGTAAATCATGTGAAAAGATGCCTATGGAACTAATTTTCTAAAGCAATTAGAGATTAATATTTCATTTAGTATTTTCTTGTGTCAGTACCCAAAAGAATGACTCCAAATTGCCAAGGAAATACAGAGGACTTTATCACCAAAGATAATGGGGTGCTGGTTCACATTGGAATCAACCCCCTGCTTAGGGGCCCAGGCACCTGCTGGTCACAAGGGTTGTTATATCCCTGCAGCACTCACTCACTCCAGCATCTCGGAGCAGCACTGAGGATGTTCATGTGTGGCTGTTGCAGCGTGCATCTTTGCTTGGAATTGCATCCATTTAGGGGCACCATACAGTCAAAAAGCTTCTCTAGAGAGCAGAGTGTCTTCAGGTGCTTAAGTTAGGAAGTCAGGATGCTCATCAGGGAAGCTGTTGTCCAAGTATAATCAATGGAAGCCTCTTACCTTGTTGACTAGAGGAAGACTGTGCTTTCCATTCTTTGGTTGCAAGTGTTCCCAACTGGTAAGGAGAGACTGAGCACCACAGTGCCTATTAGGGTAGTCTGAGCCAGTTCACAGTTATGGCCTGTTCCCTGTCCCACTGTCACTGCCTGTTAAGTCAGACTAAACCCTGAGACTTTGAGGTCTAGTTTATCATGGTTTCTTTCTTACTGTTCCAGTTTTTCAGTTAAAGAGGAGATGGGGTAATAGTATCCAGCAGGATGCAGGAGAGCTGTCTTTCTCCACGTGTCACTGTTTTTGTTCTTAATTTGGCTTTGTCATTTCAGAGGCAGCCCAGTCTTGGCCTCTGCTTAGGCTTAGTGCATAAGGGTGTTGACTCAGCTGACTGCACTGACTGACACCGTCCTAGAAAACTGTAGGTGGCTGGAATCCAACTTCCCAGGGCCTCTGGTGACTTCACTGATCCATTGTTGCTGTATGCAATGAACTGCCCAAAGTTTGTCTTTGGTTAAGAGCCCTACTGATACCTTATATCTTAAATACCTCTGGAAAAACCTTGGCATAACCCCTGGGAGTGGGTTTGTACCCCTCACTTAGCTATTAGCTCTTCTGAGGGACTGGCGCCATGGTCTTGCAACTGGCTGGATTCTGCCTGATGGTGTTTGCAGAGCTGCTGGAGAGTATGGCACATGAACATCACACTGCCTCTCTGAAACAGTATTTCCACTACATAGCTGCTGTTAGAGTACAAGGGCTAGCCCATTAAGTTACCCAGAGAACAAAATGGGATTAGTAGATGCATTAGAGGCATGGTGGGAGAGGGAGAAACTCTGCTCCAGACACCTGCTTGACCTCATTCTCAGAAGCTGCACTTTAAACAGCAAAATAATATTTAGCTATCTTAGACATCATTTGGATAGAGAGGATGCCCACCAGTTGGGCTGTCACAGCAGCAGGTTTGTGTCGTGCTGCTTGGAGAAGGCAGGAAGGAACACGGTTCCCTGCTCGCCTTTGCTCCTATGCAATCATTTCACTGAGATGCTGCTGAGCACAAAGCTGAAATTCTTTAGGGGTACAGCATGATGCAGAAAAAGACAAGGAGAGTAGCATGCCCATTGGTGAACTCTGTAGAGGTTTACCAAATTGGTCTCTTTATAAGGGAAAACTAGTGGCCATTAATGTAAATTCATCGTTCTTTCTCCTTCTTTGCTCTGCTAGAGATCACTGCAGGTGATGTTTTTTAAATTAATACATTATTTGAGTGAAAGTAGTGATGGATCAGAGCTGGAGTGCTTTCTACTCCCACTTCAGACATTGCTGTAAAGATTCTTGCACTGATCAATGCTGGCAAAATTGTGCATGGTTGTTTCTTGCACAGGTGTTCAGGCTACAGTTACCTCGTGCTATTTTGTGGACCTAAGGCAAGCTGAAATACAGCTATAGCCAGCATCCAGACTATTGTTTTATCTACCAGCAGAAAAGCAATGGGAAACATCCGCAAATCAGTTTTTATTCTAGACAACAGTACTGCACAGAGATGGCTGTACAGCCAGGGTCCACTGTTTATGAGACATTATTTGATTCTTTTAATTTGATTTCTTCTATTTCAAGCAGAAATCAAAGAAAATGTTGTTTCAGAAGCACCTGAACGCAATGTATTTGAATCAAAATATTTCTCTCACTCAGCAGCTGCGCCAGGGGACCGTACTGTTCCTGTTGCCAGCAACAAGGTCTGCAGAGCAGCAAGGGAGCCCCTGGGGTGTCTGTCTCCTGAACATCCCTGCTGCACATGTTGCTTTAGAGCAGCTCAAAATTGCCAGCTCCTCCATCTTTCACAAACATCTTTCACCGACATTTCTAAGAGCCCTATGTCCAGCTCTGGTTTAGGGAATTCAGGATATTACTCTAGAGGCAGGAGCAGAGTCGGGTCACCTTCTGCACCTTGAATTCATTCATTCAGTATCCAGGAACACAGAAGAATATTCAAGAAATCAAAAATTTCAAGTAACAGGACAAGAGTGAAATGTCAGATTGTCTTACATTCCTGCATTACTTGTTGTAGGCTTTCTGCACACAGCATTTTAAATTATTTAGATCAGAACAGAATATGCACGCCACAAGCTGGGAATATTTATGCAGTCTTAGATATATTAGGCAAAGCTTTTTATTTCCAATGAGATTTATAAAACAAACCACTTACCTCTAAATATGGCACAGTAGCATTCATTCCTCTTCTCTGAATAATTCCAACTCATGCCTAGCAGGGTTTACTTTGATTTTAATGGTGATTCTGAGTAATGATTTAATTTGGGTTTTCCTTTGCAGTTCCTCGGCTGCAAGTGTCTGACAAAAATATTCCTGAGATAAATGTTACTACTCATGCTCCTTGTGTTCCTACTGCAAATTATTCACCTTTGTGTCTTGTAGAAGGTGATAAAAAAATGTTTGATTTTTCTGAACATTTGTTTCTAACAGCATTGTACATCTAATTCCTCTCTTCCTGGTGACATTCTCAAATGTGTAAAGTAACTGGATCTTTTCCAGGCCCTTCCATACAGCTTAGTGAAGTCCTTCCAGCAACTCATTACTGACTTACAATAAGCATGATAGACTGATTAGACTAATAGTTGGCTTGGATTATGACTTACAGGCTCCTACTTCAATTTAGAGGCATACAATATAGAGTGTAACAACCACACAATTACATGGATTCTTTCTTGGAAATTGCCCAGCAGGGATGGATGATTTCTATTCAAATGTTCCATTGAAAATTATAAATACATAAGCAGAACTGCAGTTTCAGCTTCTCTCTGGTTTTGGGGTTGTTTTTTTTTTTTTTCACAGCCAAGGACTTTCTGTAAGCCTCATGATACATTCATGTGTCTCTGAACTTACCTTTTTTGTGTGTTAAGAATTAGGCTAGAGAGACGAGTTTACACTACACAATAAGATATATAACAGTACTGATCTCTGTTAATGACAAGAAAAGTCCTGCAAATTCCATAGGACTGATTTCTAAGTAATTTGGGGGCATTCATAGTTTCAGAAATTTCAAAGTAAAATCATAGTCTTAAGGATAAGAATTTTACTGACTCAACACTGTAAAATAACTGGATATTCTTCACATGGTGCTTTATTATATGTATTTTTCTCTCTTAGACAAGAATGTTAGTAAGCCAGACAGCAAGCCTGCTGCAAACTGATTTTGCCAGGAACAACATCTTTCATATAATCAAGTTATTTCATAGTTGAGATTCAGGATGTATTTGTTATTTTCATCTTCTGGTATTTTTAATTTTAGTTCCAGGCACAGATGAAGAAATATTCTGCCAGTAGAAAATCTGATGAGCATGATGTAGTCTAAGCAGGGGCTTGAATATCTAGTCCAGACTTAAAGGGATGCACTCACCTCTGTACACTGTCTCACATGAACTTGGCTTGTGCTTCTGACTACTGTACTGGGCTGGGCATGGGGTGCCCTGCTCAGCACACAGCAGAACCAAACCTAAGCTATCAACACAGCATAGCTATCCCCAAGAAACTAATCAATAATCTACAGGAGGGTGGGGGTTCCCCCTTTTCTGTTCCTTATACAGTCTCTCATTTCAGTGATGTGTGTTCATCACAGAGCATCTAGTTTTATCTTTGCAACAGCTACCCAGTCGATGGTTTTGGGTTGTTCTGAAAAGACTAAATACTTTTTTCTCTCTCCTGGGACACTTCCACCTATTCTTTACCTTTCCAAGATGCTTCTTTGAGCTGAAATCCCTTCAGGCAGTGCTCAAAAGGTCAACTCTGCTTTATTTAAAAAAAAAAAAAAAAAAACCATACTTTTTTTCCCGTTTTAAAAAAATTTTTTTTTTCTCTCTCTCTTTTTTTTTTTTTTATCTTTTCTTCCCATTCAGGCCTGCCCTGGCTATTTCTGTTATATTTCAGAGAAAGGAATGCTGAAAATCTGGGGTCAGTTTTCTTCTCTTCATCTCTTTTGAAGCTCTCTTCTCCTCTTCTGGGATTTCCAAGCCCTGGAAACATCTTACTAGTGGTCTACACAGGTGATCCAGAGACAAATTGCCCTCAGCTGCACATGCACCAGGCTAGCTACCTTGATAGCACTTTATCACCAGGCCAATACATAGCTGGGTCTTGCTTCCCTCCTCCTCTTAAGTCAAGTGTAAACTCTCAGCATCTAATGTAACGCTCTCTGCTCATTCTTTTTTAACTCTAAGATTTCAAGGTAGGTACCAGTTTTGCTGACATCCCATTGTTGCAGCTTCTGGATTTGGTGAGTGCTACTGATACAGACGGAATCATAAAGGGAATCCCAGACACACACTGAAAATATAAATTCTCTGTCATGTTCATGTTCTTTCTGCTGGTAATGTTCTCTTACTTTTTCCCTCCCACCAACCCCTCAAACTTCCACTCTATAGAGTCCTCCTTTGTGCATGATTAGTCACTGCTTCTTCCTGCCAAAATAAACCTGCCTCTGTTTTTCTTGTTATCATGTCTGCAAGGACCCTTCAATGCTCTCTGACTTACTTTGTTTGAGCAGTTCATCCCTTTTCATTTCTCTCCTTTTCCATTAAAAAGTACTCATTACGGGTCTTGAGAGGCCAGGGAAGGTCAGGAAAAGTTGTGTGTGTCCTTTCAATCAACTACTTACTAATGGTAGGTAAAATTTTTGCAGAGAGCTGTGTTCAAAATCAAGCTATTTCAGTGTAGCTTTAGAAATTGTGCAGCTTTTGTAGATTTTGCTTAGCAGTTTGGTGGTAAAACACAGCTATATCCAATGAAACTGAGGGGACTGTAATGAAAGCATTTAATTCTGAAACTCTGAAATTTCACCAGTCACATGCTTTTTGAAGACAACTTCTGATTATGAAAGTACTGAAGAGCCACTGCCTTACAGAATGAAAAAAAAAAAACAGCAGCCCATAGTTAGAGAGTATTTTTCTTTTCATGTTATGAAAATTTGTTCTCACGTTCCTCCTGAGGAACAGCCTTGAGTGTTCAAGCTTAATTGCAAACAGTTGTTGAGATGTAAACAGACAGAAAAGATGGACATTAGTAATAACACAACTGCAGTAGTCTCAGTGGCAGACTCCAGAAAATTAACTGCATCCTCAGAAGATACAGGAGGTATCTGTATTAACCTTTTTTAATGCAAAGATCTTTATGTCAAAGGAGCTGAAAGCTCTTGGAGAGAGACCTTCCTAACTCAGGGAATATGATCTGAGGTGTCTGATCCTTTTGTAGACTCATACACTGAAAATATGGTGGAGGAAAGGTGATACAAGACACAATCTAAGCAACTCATCTGAGAGCACTGGAGATTTCTGACTGTTGCAAATCACTTCAAGATGACTGACTGGAACGGCAGCTTTGCTTTGAGGAAGTCTGAAACACAGATGTTCCTGCTGTCACATCTCAGGTGGCCCAACAGGTTATGTAGTCAATGCAAATATTCAGACAGGCTGCATGCAAGAAAAATTGCTGTATTTAGTAATAAATTTGTCTGGTTATGTTTTAGAAAATAGAGGGGAAAATGTGTGGAGCAGGTGTCAGGAGTTAATCTTATACCTTTCTGAACAAGATCTGCAGGTTCTTACAGTGGTAAGTGTGGGAAGAGCCAATTACAGAAATATCCGACGTTATCAAGTATTTAACCATCAAAGGTGCTCGGAGGCGGGTGGTGCTCATGATGCCAGAGCCAGCCGGAGAAGACGTCGCAGGGTGGGAGGCTGCCAGCAGCGCTTGGGTTTGCTGACGTTACATCGCCATCTGGTGACTCGCCGAGGAGAACCCATCTTCAACCTGACACTACGTGCCTACGGGTCGCTACGAGAAATGGCACTAAAATATTGATGATATCTTTCCAAGAAGAATTAGAAGCTTTGGCCTAGAGGGTGATAGTCTTGCTGATGATATCTTTCCAAGAAGGATTAGAAGTATTAGCTTTGGCCTAGAGGGTGATAGTCTTGGGCTCAAAACTGGTGCTGTGTTTGCTGTCACATCCTAATTTTAGGATATTTTGCCTCCTTTGTTCAGCTTTGAAGGTGGTCTTTTCCACATCCCTTCTGTGTCGCCCAATCCGTTTATTCCCCTGAAATGTAGGGCAAAGTGGAGCTGATGAGCTGGCCTACATAAATCATCATTTAAGCACTTGGTGAAGCAGTGCTTACTGCTGGAACAGATGATTCCTTTAATCTGTGTGATGTTTTCATCTATGTAAAAATGGATAAGTAACATAAGACATTAAGTGAACAACTACAAAACTTGTATAGTTCTGGTCATGCATCACAGATGATGGCAAACTATGCCAACAGTGAGAGACAGAGCCCAAGTAAATTGTGAAAATATGACTGCAAGATGCTCAGTCTTTAAGAAGAATAGGTGACTCATTCTGGCCACCAAGAAGACTCAATATTTTTCACTTCTTCTGAAATAAGAAAAAAATCCCAGCCCAGTACTTCAGTAGGGTGAAATTTAAAAAAAAAAAAAAAAAATCAGGCTTTGGGATGTCTGCATGAACCACTACAACCAGTAAACATTGTTGAGAAAAGAGATTCAGATCTCAAATACAGTAACTGAGTAGCTGTTTACTTTTGCTAAAGGTGTCTTTTTATCTTTGAGACTGAAGGGAAAAATCTCGGAGGGCTGAAGAGTTACTACCTGTTAGAAGACCTACAACTGTAGGTGTAAAATGTATTTATACATTCACTAATGTTTTCCTCCAGTTAGGGAGTAGTATTAAAGTCCCCCATGTTAATTGCATTTCAGTTTGAGCTCATTAATTACACTCATTTAAAAAGTCAGTGTAATGAGTCATTAACAAATAGCATCATGTTTTAAAAATAAATCTTACTAAATCGTGATTTTTAAAAAGATACTGATGTGTGCCCCAGAAAACCTCACATATGATGAAGTTAAATATGACTAGTTATGTTTAGATGGAAGGATTTCCTGAAAGTATAACATTAGCAAATCATCTCTCTTTTAACCTTCCTAAAGTTCCTGTAAACACCTGTAAGTACAATGCTCTGTGTGCCTACTGCTGACCAAGCTTCGACTAATGGCCAGTGTCTCATAAGCCCCTTGGGTAATCAGAACAAAAGAAACCCTACATTTAAACTAGCTGTATAGGCACAAGGCTACAACCAAAGATGGCTGTATTGTTATACAGAAGAAAAAAAAAACCAACAAACACAAAAAAACCCAAAACAACAAACCACTCTTGGAAGAGATTCCTTCTAAACATGAATGAACTAAGAAGAAACCATTATCTACAAGCAATATTATTTTGACCTGAAAGACAGACACGTCTTTTCACTACCCAGAGGCACAAATGAGTCATACTGGGGAACCAAATAAAAATACTGGTTATCTAAATAAAAATAATCATAGATGGAGCAGTGAGGGCAGAGACATTGCTGTTCAGGAAATCTACATAGTACTGTAATTCCTACATGTACTGGCTAACTTTGCAAGTCCTGCGTTATTTTAATGACAGTTAGTGGACTCAGTAGCCTATATAAAAGTAACAGAAAGAAAAATGATATTTGACTTCATAACTTGCAAGTCTTAAAAGCTCTACTGGAAAGCATTCAAAATACACAGAACACAAATGCACATGGTTTGACTAATCAGTAATCAGAGTACTACATTTCAGAGAAGTATGTGATGGTTTGAAATGTCTGCTGCTCCCTGCCTCCATCCACATCTAAAGATTGTCCATCCAGCTTCAATCCACCTCAATTCATCGAGTTCCAGTACCAGGGAGCTTCAATGCAGCGTTTGGTTCTGTATTTTTGGAAATTTACCCCTCCTTACCTTGTTACTCCTATAATCCCTTTACTCTGTTAATCCCTACCCTTCTTCCTTTCTGTTCCCTATTAAATAATATACTTCATTTTGTTAACTTTCAATCGGTGCAAAGCTTTCATCACCCCTGCCTTCCTGTGTTTATTTCTCTACCTGGGAAAACTAAGGGATAAGGGAGGGGGAACACAATTCTGCCTTCTAACCAAGACAAAGTATAGCAGCAAAACAGCCTCTCCTGAAAGATAGAGTTAGAATATTCAGAGATACACTGTCTTGCTGTTTACAATCCTGTTTTTTATAACTAATTGGAGATTAATTTTTTTTCTCTCTGCTTTATAAGCTGAGAAAAATTACTTCAGTAAGATACTTCAGTGGTTAAAGGTGAGTGAGATGAACCCTGTCCATGATGAAGACTGGATGTACCAAGTGAATGGATGATCATAAGCTCAGGGAGACTCCAGGAAGCCAGGTGAAGGTCATCAGCACACCATAGTCTGGCTTGCACTGTGGCATTTTTCTCAAGATCTGTCTGCAAGTGTTATAGAGTTTTAGTGGTTGAGAACAATCATAAAGAGAAGAAAAAAAAAAAAAACACAAAACGACCAAAAAAAAAAACCCCAACAAACTCCCTCATGTTGTTTATTCAGCAAGTTAATTAATTTAAATGGTTGGGCATTAGACTCAACAAAACAGTATTGCCTTTCTTTAAACCAGCTCAAGCTTGTAAGGTTACAACTAGCTGCAGTTACACATATTGGACATTTTGTACTATCCAGTACTACCTTGTATTTGTATTCATACAGCATACGGTCAGGTCCCTAAAACATGTAGGAGTTTGTGGTCCAGTCTGAAACCCTCTGCTGGGCTCCTCAGCTACTCAATGTCCTTCCCATCTCTTGGTTTTACTGACGCTCAAGCTGTGACTGAAGCATCCATGCGTATACACATCCCACCTCCTCCAGGAGGAGATGCAGTGGTTTCAGCCTGTCATTTTCAGGTAGTTTACTTACAAAACCACCCAGTCTTGAGACTCTTCATCATGAGCCTAACAGTCAAATGACAGGGGACTCGTGTTCCCTGGGCAAAGACAGAAGTACTCTCTTAGATGTCTTGCCATGCTCTGCATCCCCTTCTCAGCTTTTTTTCATTTCACAACTTTAGTTTAAGAGTAATTGGGTTTTGGTCTCTTACTGCTGGAAGACCAAGGAATGGAAAAGACATACCAAAGCCAGAACAAAGTAGCTATTCAGGACTGAGACTAGAAAGTCCCTTTTCTCTTGCTTTTTTCTATTGTCTCACAACAGCAGCTCTTACTAAGCCAAATTTCAAGAACAAAACCATGAGGCCTGCACAAAGAGCAATTAAGGCTACTCTGTGGAAATACATGCATTTAAAAAATGTCATCTTAATGAGAGGAGAATCTGTCATTCAAGCTATTTATAGACCATGATTCACTACTTTACTATTAGAGCATTTCGTTATAGTAGTTTTCTTTTTCAAAGACTTAACGTGCACTATTGCATGACTGTACCTAGTGTGGCACAGGGCTTCAACCCTCACTTGGAGAAGCAGCACTGCTGACAAAGGACAGCTGGTGGCTTACTAGGCCTTATAAAGTCTGTACAGATTGCCACAGACAGGAAGGCTTTAGTTTCTCTGGCCTCAAACATGCCTCGCCTTTGGGCTAGCACAAATATTTGTGCAGCCAGGTGACAGGCAAGACTTGAGGAGCTGAAAAATAGCCTGGCCAAAACCAATACAGAGGTTTATTTTTCACCCTGATTGGTACCTCAGTATATCCACAGTAAAACCTGTGCTAGCACAAGGGAGGAGTGGAAATAAATATTTGGGGAGAAGGGCAGGACTGCCTCTTTCGATGGCTGTGCTTGCTTAGGTAGGCTGAAAGTGTCCTTTGAAGTACAGCCAAAGGCTAGTCATCTGAAAATATCTGAGTCACTGCACAGCCCAGCTTGATTCCCTCTCCTTTGGAAAAAGCAACGCAGAGCGTTAATGCTGTTAGGGAATTTAAAATTTGGAATGTTTCCCCCATCTGGATACTTACTTCAGGAGGTAACGTTGACTAAAATTTTTGGGAAAATGTCAGACTGATTGGCACACCATCATTGACACAGTTGGCTTTATTCAAGCCTCTGTCAGTTTAACATCTCATAGAGAAACAGGATCCTTGCAAGGCTCAGCTTTGCTAGCCAGTGCAACTGAAATGGGAGCAGGCTAATACACATCATGATTTGGTTTTGGCAGCTAACTCTTAAGGCAATGAAATCTTGACTCATTTCTCTTACTGGAATATGTTAGGACAGGATTACAAGGATATTTCCTCATTGCATGAAAAGCAACTGAGACAGCGATTGTGCTGCTCTGATGTCGAGGATTTTGTGAAATATTTGCAAGAGAGCTGTGACATTAATTATGTCATTAATGTGGGGGCAATGTAAATATGAATGTGGTGATGTCTACCCCCTATAAACATTTTTATCTCAAATGTACTGGTGGGATAAAAGCTTATAGCTTCCTTTAAATTAGCAGGTAATTTATCTTGCTTAGACCATAAAAGAGCATGTTTGCAGACAGCTCTTTAGAGACTGTCACCATTAATGGGTGTCAGTCATCTCCTCTGTCAGACCTGGGAGATTATCAGTATGAAAGGAAAAACATGCTGCTAGCAAGGTTTTCCTTTATGACTTTGTGACCAGAACCAAAAGTTTCAGCTGAAGTTAATGTGTCATTTTGTAATAATTCCAGTATCAGCAATGAACTAAGCAGAAAATGACTGATGTTAACTGGAGCCTGTCTAACCTGATGGTCAGCAAGATGCAGCAGATCACAGGAGAAAGATTGCCCAGGGTGCAGAGGATGCAAAACAGCTGCCTGAATTACAGCAAACTGCAGCAGTAGCATAAGCAGCAACAGCAGCAGCAGCTGAGCAAATCACTGTGGTACAAACACTGGCAAGACCAGAGATAAGCCCTAACATTTATAATGAATTAGTCTGGGATGAAAAGATAAAGGGAAACCTGTAAAATCGCTTAAGAAGTCAGAACAAACCATTCAAAGGAAAACACTACCTGCAAGGAGAGTAATTTTAGCAGGGAAAAAGATCAAGGTCGTTCTAACTTTGCAGCAGTGGTGGACTTTTTTTAAGAAAGGCAGCAAAGTCCTTTGTGTTTGAAGCATGGCAGAAAGTTTTTGACAGTGTGAAATCAAGAGGCTGTTTAATTTGAGCCAGTGAATAGGGACAGGCCACACAAGACCAATATTCATTAGCTATCATTATCAAGGGTAAAATATGGTCAGAAGCTATGGAATTACACAACTCATCACCACCCACCAGTTGAACTGTGGTAACTTATGTGGAGGTTAACGGTCATCATGATGGATGTAAAAAAGAGCACATATGAAGAAGATGAGACAATAGACAGAAGTACATGTACACTGATAAGACTAACCTTGAGCTCTATCCTTAGCTATTGACTAACCAAGATTGATGTTTCATATTCCAGTCCAATAGTGATGACTTTTCCCTTACCTAGAGAATTTACAGTTTGTTTGGCTGAACATATAAAAGCATGCAAATCTAGAGATAAGGTGGGATTTACCCTTGGGGCTTCTCTCCAAACACACGTTCTCAGTAAAAAGCAAATGTTCAAACTAAATTTATGTTTCAGAGCTTACTTTGACACCAACCAAAATACGTGACCTTCGGTCATCTTCGAAACAAGCTGTTCAAGAGCTCTATAAAATTCCAAAGATAACTTAACTTTAACAAAAAAGTAAGTGTATGTTCAACTGGATGAAATGATTGGCAATAAAGAGAGCAGAGGGCTTCTGTCTTCTTTCTGACCATCTGTGGGAGGGTGCATTGTCATATGTGGGAACTTTTCAAAGGCCTTCTATTTCACATATATGTGTGACATCTAAGAAGCCAGAGAAGTGCTGGGCTGGTGGATGCAGAACAAAAAAGAAATATCCCTCAGACATGATACATGCATAGCTCCAATACCTCTTTTTCCTCTTTTTTTTTTAAATCTTCTGGGTTAGCCACCATTAGGTACAACACCAAGTGCCTCACATATGTTCAATCAAGGCCCTACTGTGTCCTCAGTCCTTTACAGTTTTGAGCTACTCTTTCCTTAGTCTGAAGTTCATTGAACATATATTACAAGAGGTGGTTTTGGTTGCCTGTGTACCTGGAGAAAAGCAGCCCTAGCAAGAGACACTCTGGTATCCAGAACAGCACGACAGGATGTGTCTGAGACACAGGCTGCAGAGGAGCATCAGCATCTAGCACCTCACCTCACAGACACCTCCCTTGATGGCAGCAAGGAGTTAGACAAAGTTGTTCATTCATTACAGAACAGAGCAGAGCAGGCTAAGCTGTGAAAACTATAAAATGTGAAATCATATAAAACTTAATGTGGCAGGTGTAGGTGTTAATTAGAAGCTAATTGTCTTCTGTCGGCAACTGACTCTCAGGTGTCCTGAGCCTCACAAAAAGAGACAAGAATTTGTAAGGTAGTGACAACAGCTTTTTGGCTTTGTTGCAAAACCTATGTGTTGCTTGTGTTGCTTGTGTTGCTGTCTGTTGCATTTTAGCCTAGTGGTTTAATTCATGTGTATGTTTGTTTGTTTGTTTGTTTGTTTTGGTGTTTTTTTTTGTTTGGTTGGTTTGGTTTTGTTTTGTTTTTTTTTATAAAGGACACCTAGAGAAAGCAGAGTGGCTACACTGAAAGGATACCATCAGTTCCACTTTGCATGCTATGAGTGCTGTGGCTGGTCAATTAGGCAGTCTACTGTTACCCAGAGAAATGTAAGTGTGGAGGCTTTTATTTGTCTTTCTGTTTGAATGCATGTACTTTCATAGGGAGTCAGAGGAAATCCCAGCACAGAAAGAGGGGCTGGGCAACTGGTAGTGTGAGCTGATGGATCTGGGCACGACTTTCAGTTACTTGATGTTACAACTGTCTATGGCAAAACGTTTTTGTGTTTTTTTCTATAGAGGTAGTAAGCCCTATCTGAATACAGCACTGATGGGTTATCTTCATGCTTCTGTTGGAAGACTATTCGGGAAGCTCAGTCCCAGCATTGAACCCTCAGAATATCCAAGTGAAATACATTTTTAACTGGATGGTACCTGCTTGTTTTGTTGCCAGTACAGTATAGTAGTTGAAACAGAATTCTCCATTTAAAGTAGTTACTATTCTGCAATGTTCGTGAGGAAAAATGCTACCCTTTTCTAGATTTCATTTTGTTAGGTAAATAAGCTATGCTTTTTTCATTATTTTTTTTTTTTCCTCATAGGCTGCCTGCAAGTGTGTAAAGCATTAAGCAAAATACAGGGAAATACTGAGAAAGAAAATCTCTGGGCAGAGATAGAGTGGCAGGGCTTATTTCGAAGTAAGAGCTGAGAAGAAAAAGAAACAACAATGATGTCTGTACCCTGCGACAGACTAGTATGAGGCAAGGTGCAGCTGACGAATTCAGGTAAACCTTCTAACTTGGATTTCTTTGTAATCTATTAAAAAAAGAAAAGTAAAGCATTTGTTGGTGTATAAACCATTCTTCATACCATTGGTATATGCGGAATTGTAAAGAATTATTTCTTTTCATCTTTGAAGGTTCTATTTCTAGACCATTTCTGAGAAAAACAAATTTCCAAATACTTGCCCAGAAGACTACACTGAAACAAAAATACATAGATTAAACAAGAAATAGTTGCTGTTTGTTTCTGTGTAGAAAACCATTGTCCTAGGCTTCCCCAGCACCACCATATTCACCTGCCAGCTACACACGCTGCTGACAAACTTGTTGTAGCAGACCCTACTGGAGTTGCCCATGTTTATTCTGGTACAATACCCAGTTCATTTTTCATCCACAGAAAACCAGAAGGGAGGTATTGTTATTATTGTTGCTTTCCATTATTCAGAAGCAAGAAACAGAATAGCAAGTTCGTTTAGTACTGGTGCCCTCTTCGTACTCGGACTATGACAGACTACTCCACAGTGAGGTCTTTTGAGCTCTCTGCAGATGTAATTTTGGCTAAGTGCATTTGCACTACCAAGTCTGAAAATGATAGTGGTCAGACTCTGTAGGACTCAAATTAAAACCAAACAGACTAAGATAGGGACTCAGATCTTCCGTGGTTTTCTCTATATCATGCTTCCATAATTGCTGGTATGGTCTTGTACTCAAGCTGTGTCCTGTCACCACTACACTGTAGTTGGATCAACAGGAGAGAGCTACCTGAGGTCTTCCTTGTTGCTTGAGAAATAGGAGAGAATGCAGGAAATCTTAAGTGTTTTCCTTTTTTAATGAATTTTTGTTAAGCAATAAGGGTTACAATGGCTCTTTTAACCCTAAAATAGGTGGCTGGGGGAAAGAAAAAGCTTGCATTGAAATAATAAGAGGATTCTTCAAACAATGTTTATCCAGAGACTACCTAAAATGATTAAGTGAAAAATAAGTATATTAGCCCATCTTTGGATGTAAACATTTCAAGTAAATAAATCAGTTCAACCAAGAGCCTTAAATTTCTGGGTTTAACACAGAAGTTCACTACCTCTTAAACAAATTATATTCCCAGGCAAAAGGTATGTCACAGATATGAAACTAAAACAGTGCAATTTACAATTTGAACTGATAAAATGAAAGAAAAAATGTATTTCAATGGCTTAGCAACCCTTTGTCACATCTTTTGTAGCTGTTCAGACAGCAGCAATTTAACACCGTTATTTTCTGTTATTGTGCTGTTGTCTTCTGCAGTTATTATGGAGAGTTCACCAGAAAACAACCAAGTGATCTGAATATGCTTCTCACAGCATATTTATTCACAGCAGTTTTATTCCACCATGAAGCTGCTCCCTGGGTAGAGATAGAAAAATGTGTATTTTGCTCACATTGTATATTGAATTTCTGTAATTTTCCACTAAACTCAGCAACTCCCTCTGTTTAACACACATTTAAATGTATGTCAAGCAGAGCAGAGAAAGCTACACCGACCATTCTGCTTTGAGGAACAATGACAAAAGCTTTGACCACCTCTAGACAGGGAGAGGATTCCTAACCTGAACTCTTGGTTGGAAGGAGGTTGACAATGTGAATAAAACCAGGCTGATGCCAGCAAGCATTTCGCATTTGAAATATAATGAAATGCTTGAAAATAGCATTTACATTTTATTTTAGTTTTGTGTGCTTATTCTCTTAATATATTAAAATTTAGTAGTAAGATTCTAATTTATATTTATTTTAGTAAAAAGAATAATAAATCTTCTGGTAGGGGGATATTAAAAAGGATATTAGGAGATTATAGAATAACGATAAAGTAAAAGTTGCTGCTGCTCAGGCAGATACTGGATATGCAAAGGAAATTAGAACAAAGTCTGGTGTAGGGGGAAAAAAATAAAATAAATGGGATAGGTGTGTAGAGAGAATGGAATTAAGTCCAGCACAGTTTGCACCAGTTTTCAATGAAGATTGAAGCAGAGGCTGCTCTGGCCTATTGAAATAAATAGTTGAGCATTGAAACTGGATTAAGAAGATGGTTCTAGAAGTTAAAAAACAACAGGGAAACAGGATATTCTGCACCCAGGAGCTCTGGCTTGAGGTGTGAAGGATTTTATTTATTTCAGATAAACAGGAAATTGAGGTGCCATGAATATCATGACCATTAGATAACAAATTAATAATTTTTTTTGAGAAAGATTAAAAAAATGAGTTGTGCAAACATGGCATGCTGTCATCTACCCCCGGGGTACACAAAATTCTGACACCTGACTCAGAAAAATAGAAACATTGTACAGTGGTAGTTGGTGGACTGAAGCAAACTAACCTGCATACATCATGAGATGTAGGATTATTTTTTTTTAAGACAAGAAAGTAGAATAGTTTTAATCTACTTAAACACAGTATTTGATTTTGTACTACAAGAAAAAAAAATACTATTTAAACTGAGGGAGTCAAGATTTAATAGCAAAAATACCAAGCTGGTAAGATGCTGCTCAAAGGGCATAAAGCAGTGGGCAGTCAGGAGGAGGTAGCAAGGAGCAGGTTTGGGAATAGTGCTGTGGGCCTTTAGAGTTGTGCGGATGAGTTTTTATCACATAACCTAAGTGTCTGATACTGCATCCTATGGACTGTATGTGCCTCTTCCAGGTGCTCAGCATACATAGTTGCTGCTGTAGTAGGTGGTGTGTATGACTGGCAAATTTCTCCATCTATGGTAGCAATGCCATGATAAGTGACCTTATTGTGACCTTCCAGTATCTTAGGGGGGCCTACAAGAAAGCTGGGGAGGGACTTGTTAGGATATCGACAGGACTAGAGGGAATGGGGCAAAGCTGGAAGTGGGCAGATTCAGGCTGGATGTGAGGAAGAAGTTCTTCCCCATGAGAGTGGTGAGACCCTGGAATGGGTTGCCCGGGGAGGTGGTTGAGGCCCCATCCCTGGGGGTCTTTAAGGCCAGGCTGGAGGAGGCTCTGGGCAGCCTGGTCTAGTGGGAGGGGTTCCTGCTCATGGCAGAGGGGTTGGAACTGGGTGATCCTTGTGGTCCCTTCCAACCCTGACAGATTCTGATCTGTTTTGGCAGAGGACTTGGTAGTGTTGGCTTAATGGTTGGACTTGATGATCTTGGAGGTCCCTTCCAACCTAAAGGATTCTATGATTCTATGACTGGCCACGTGTATGCTCTGCCCCTTTGCAAAATGAGACATGGATCTTTCCAGATGTCATTTTTTCATACGTTATGACAAAACACAAGATTTATACTAATCTCTCTGCTTGGCTGAACAAAGCCATCACAGCAAATGGCAAATAAACAGAACAGAAAGCAAGAAAATATTTTGTAAAGCTATTACCACTAAGCTTGAATTTTAAGAAATGTAAAAATGAGAAAAGACAAGCTATTAATTCCATCAAAATGGCCGGCCTTATTTCTATTCTAATAACCTATTTTAACTCCATGTAATCACAATATTGCATTGATTAGCTCACTGAAATGTAATCTTATTAGTGGTTCACAAGGTTACATTTAATCTAACTGATTATGCTAGAGCATCTCTGAGTAGTTGGTTCAGTATTGTTGCAGCTCCTAATGAACTGCCTGTGTATTAAAATTCACCAAATAGAAGCTATTACCTAGTTTATTCTGATTGTTCTAGTGTTCTGCACACACTAGTCATTTTTCCTTTATTTGAAGCCTTACGTAGACTTTCTATTGCCAACAAGCCACCCAAACCCTTGTAGTCTGTTTTCTGTATCTCAGCATCTATTTGCCATCTTGATAGTTAAAAAACAAACAAATAAACAAAACAACCTAAACCAACTAACCAAACAAGCAGGTTTTCTTCCCACGAATACGACTATAACTTGTTTCTGCAGCCTTACTCTGTGGATAAACTTGGTATAGAGTGCCTGACTTGGTTAGTAGCTCCACAGCTCTATTTGCAGAAAGAAATTACAGTGGCAAGACAGGCTTTGCAGTGCTTTCACTTTCTTTCAATACTGGATTAGTTGTTTTGTTAATCCCTGTTAAGACAAGTAATTGCTATAGAGAGCAGCTTTAATAGCAATGCCAAGGTTTTCACTCCGCTTTTGCCTGTGTTGAAAGTCAGTCAGCTGTGAAAGATTCCATTTCTGTCTGAGGGCTTGTGCCAAGGGAAAAGGAAGGAAGGTCACCCCTTGCAAATGGGCAACAAAAGCAGTTTATGCAGCAATTGCTGGTTTGGTACAAGAGTTAAAAGCCAGGACAATGGAGCTACAGCTGGTCAGGAAAAAGAAAATATGGAACAAAGGGACAATTTGAGCCTCCTTGTAAGGAGGTTGCAACCTCACTGAAGCCACTGTAATTACACCAGTGCTGAACTGAGCCATGCTGTCTTCAAGGAAACTCGCTGTTTCTAGGAAGAATAAAAAGAGTAAGTATTTGACATACCTTTTGAAAGTGCATTAGCTGAACAATGACATCTTTAGCCATCACACTCTCCAGCGCAGAATATCACAGAAAGCTGCGAGAGTACAATGTGTTCATCTTTTTGCTGTCCTCCTGACCACTTATCTATTTTACTTTCCTATTAAAACAACAAATCACAGCGTGGCTGGGGCTGTAAGGGACACCTGGAGGTCATCTGGTCCAACCCTTACTGCTCAAGCAGGTCCATCTAGAGCAGGTTGCCCAGGACCATATCCAGATGGCTCTTGAGTAGCTCCAGTGATGGAGATTCCACGACCTCTCTCAGCAACCTGTGCCAATACAAGGTCACTGTCACACTAAAAAAGGCTATCAAACAACTTCTACATACTGAGTCAGATACTTAACTGGGACCATCCTTGCAGTTAATGTAGTCTGCAGTCCACTCTTTTGTCCTGTGCTGAAAACTAACCTTACTCTCCTGTCTGATTCAGAGTCCTTTCAAGATCCTGAATCTGCAATTCCCCTTTGTTTTACTGGCTGCCCCCAGCTTACAAGATAGATGGATGTTTTCAGAGTGGAAGAAAACTTTAATGTTTTTTCTCCTCTTCCTACATTTTTTTTGAAAAAAAGACCTGAAAATCATGACCCAAACTGTGTGGCACCCTGTGGTGCCACCTGGGGAAATCAGCTTACCCACCATTCAGCTTCATGCTAACTCACAAGGGTGCCACCACCAAGTCAAAAGGACAATAGTTCATGACCCTACTGCAGCTCCCACATTCTCTTTCCAAACCCACTCCATGGGAGAGAGGAGCACAGTCAGGACTGCACCTCTGTTTTGATTTGCTGTTGCATGACAGCCCCACCATGGAAGTGTTTGCATGGCACCTGGGGAGTGGAGCCATGCTCCGTACGTGCCTCCCTTCACCACCACTTTCCACTGTGCTGCACAGTGCAACTCCAAACAGCTTCATAAAGGAGCTGAGAAAATCTGCCTGGAACGAGCACACAGCTATGAGCACGTCTCTCCGTGCTGATTAAATGCCTGCTTTTTATTCATGGCTCCTTCCACTCTGATAAACATCAGGAACAGCCTAATTATGTTTTTCTCTCTACTCAACTTGTGTTCATTAATCTTATCTACACGTATCTCCACATTACACCACAGAGACTTGGAGTCAGATTTTTCAAAGGCTTTTAAGAAATTTATTCACAATGATTTCTATCAGCTATGACAAGGCCGATTTCTATAAATTCTTGTTTTCCCCAATCAGTGTAAGGAAAGCTGGTAGCTTAGAAAAGCATTACACAAATCATCTGAGTAGAAGTGAGGCAGAGAACGTAAAGTCATATTGGATGTGGGTTTTTAGATTTCCAAATTAAGTTTCATAATAAACAGAAAAATAACTCTTTTTCAGAGTCATATTAAACAGCCTGTATCCCACTATACAATTGGAAATTGCTAAGTAAAACAAACAGAACTAATTTCCTGTGAAAAGCAGGCTGTTATGAAAAATGGCATGCTACAGTATTGTCAGAATTCATTTCTTCGTCTGGTCCTCTGGCGCAATGTTTTGCCAAATCAATAAAATTTCCTTAAGTTTGGTTTCAAGGCAGACCCTTTTTTTAAGGGAAATTCAGTTCCCTCATCACTGCCCAGCCAGCCCTGCCTGAACTAATGTTTTGTATGAGCTGAGCATATCCATGGATTTTTTTTCTGGGCTATCTAATTAAAACATAACCTGAGTCTTCCCTCCAGGAGTGTTTGAAAGGTTCAGCTCCAGCCCTGAAAATACTCATATTTTGATATACTCATTGTGCAACACAGACAAATGTGTCCCTCCTTTCTTTCTGCAAAAAAAACTCATCTCTAGAAACACTCTGAATAAAGCAGGGAGAGACTACAAGAGAATACAGCTGGAACGAGTGTTTGCAGAGAGGTGTCACATGAGTTTCTGCATGGATTTCAAGTGCTGAGCAGGTGCATATTGGAAAAGCCACAAGACAATTTTCTCTGAAAAAATCCCTGAAGTCAGAGGAATTATCCTCCTAGGTCAGACTACGCATACTGTCTGGAAGTTCTTGAGATTTCCATAAAACCCCACTAGAAATCGTCACAGCAAACAAATGTGGTGTAGTTTTTCTCATCCTGTTCTCTATTAGTCACAGATATTCTGCAGGCAGGGAAGAAGAAGGAAAAAAAAAAGGCTCTTATTCCTTGCCCAGTCTGAACATGGATGTTGTTGAAACTCACAAGTGTTCTCAATCTTTTCTGGAAGGTCTCAGTGTCAGGGAGATACATGCTCTGCATATACATGTAGCACAAAAAAGAGTTTAATTTTATCAGTTTTAATTCACACACACCCCACCCCCATCACCTTTTTAGCTGGCTTGTTTTGGGGTTGTGGAAACGGGTAATAAAAGTTGTGTGGCAATTGTATTTTTGTTTGTAATCATTAGATCTTCTCTTCCTTATCCCCTACCTTCCACATGGCATTCCCAAGCTGTTTCTTCATCTTTTTCACACAAGAGCTTTTCTAGATCAGTGTTGACTTGCAGTGCCCCTTTCGAGCTTGGTTCAATACCAGTGTCAGGTGGTGCCTCTCCAGCTGGCAGCACTTTGCCTTGAGCTACAATAATATCATCACACTGCTGTATGTAATATTCACTGTCATCTTGCTGGCCAGCATCCTTGTCTGGGTTGTTTTATTTACAGCTGTATATTGAACAATGGCCTCCCTTCAGCAGATCACAGTCCCACCTGTGAGTCTGTGTGAAAAGCACCTTCAGAGGGTAATCAAAGGCTATCATCATTTTGACTACAAAACACAATATTGAATTATTTTGACTACAAAGCACCATATTGAATTATTTCAACTCCTAAAGTATTGATATCTTTTAACTTCAGGAATCGTAGCACTTCCAGCATAAAACAAAAAGGCAGGCTTGTGAGTGACTGAATATCTTTAGAAAAGTTGGAATAATTAATTGGTAATTTGTTTCTGAAGAGCATAAAGACATTCTTCACATTAATAAAAAAACTGAATAATTTCTAGAACTAGAGAAAAGCAGCCATGCAAAGTATCTTGCTCCTACAAAAATGTGCACCCAGGTCTTGGGGTGCAGGGCATGCCAGAGACTTTCACCAGTACCTCATGG
>NW_008587620.1:69339-91690 GCF_000691845.1 Merops nubicus
GTGTGAGGTGGGAGCAAGTAGATGATCTGTTCAGCTTGGTGGCAGAGCTTCAAGAGGAAGTGGACAGGTTAAAGAGCATCAGGTAGTTTGAGAGAGACTGGTGGAACCATGCACTGCCCTTCCTGAGATCGAAACAGGAACATTCACTAAAAAAAAAACCAAAAAAACCAAAAAACAAGATCAAGGGGATCCTGTCTGCTCCCTCCACCAGAGAGAAGGCAGGAAGCTAAAGGGAAGGAATGAGCGTAGGCAAGTCCATGCTCAGGATGGTAGACCAACCCATGCTCTGCCTACCTCACCTTCCCAGCTGCCTCTATACAACAGGTATGAGGCTCTGGATGTGCAAGGTAATAAGCCAGCTGGGAAACACCTGTGAGATACCTCAAAGGATGTAAGATGAGTTCCTCTAAAAACATGAAGTGCTTCTGCATCAATGCACCCAGCATGGGTAACAAAGAGAAGGAGCTGGAAGCCACCATGCTGCTAGATAGCTACAACCTAGTTGCCATTATTGAAGCTTGGTGGGATAAATGCCATGACCAGAGTGCTGCAATTGATGGCTACAAGTTTTGCAGAAGGGACAGGCAAGGAAGAAAGGACAGACAACAGAACTAGAGGGAATGGGGCAAAGCTGGCAGTGGGCAGATTCAGGCTGGATGTGAGGAAGAAGTTCTTCCCCATGAGAGTGGTGAGACCCTGGAATGGGTTGCCCAGGGAGGTGGTTGAGGCCCCATCCCTGGGGGTCTTTAAGGCCAGGCTGGAGGAGGCTCTGGGCAGCCTGATCTAGTGGGAGGTGTCCCTGCTCATGGCAGAGGGGTTGGAACTGGGTGATCCTTGTGGTCCCTTCCAACCCTGGCAGATTCTGATCTGTTTTAGCAGAGGACTTTAGAGCCCTATTGGCTCAATGGTTGGACTTGATCTTAAAGGTCTCTTCCAACCTAAATGATTCTATGATTCTATGACAGAGGGGTTGCCCTCTATGTCAAGAAACTGATAAATCATGGAGAGCTGCCTCTGAGAAAAAGCCATGAGCAGGTTGAAAGCTTACGAGCTTTCAACCTGCTCATAGAAGAATTAGAGATGGAGCCAACAAAGGCAATTGTGTGGTTGGTGTCTACTACAGGCCATCTGATCTCAGGGAGCTTATTGACAAAGCCTTCTTACTCCAACTACATGAGACCACATGCTTGCAGGCTCTTGTCCTACTGGGGGACTTCAATCACCCCGACAACTGCTAGAAAAGTAGTATGGCAAGCTTTAGGCAATCTAGGAGACTCCTGGAGTGCACTGGTATAACTTCTTAGGCCAGGTAATAGCTCTACCAGAGGAGATGCATTACTAGAGCTGTTGGTCACCAGCACAAGTGAGCTAATCAGGGATGTCAAGACTGGAGGCAGCCTGGGCTGCAGTGACCTGCACTGGTGGAGTTTGCAGTCCTGAGGGATATGGGACAGGTGAAGAGTAAAGGCAGGACCCTGAATTTTAGGAAAGTGAACTTCCAGGTGTTCAAGGAGTTAGTGAATGGGGTTCACTGGGAAACTGCCCTCAGGAAGAAGGGAGCAGAACAGAGCTGGCAGATCTCTAGACCTAAGGACACTCTCCACAGAGTGCAAGAGCTCTCAGTCTCCATGTGTAGGAAATCAAAAGGAAGGCAAGAGTGTAGCGTGGCTCATTCAAGACCTGCTGGTCAGGCTTGTGAGAAAGATGAAAGACATTTTAGTAGGGTGTGTTGTGACAGGACAAGGGGTGATGGTTCTAAACTAAAAGAGAGTAGATTCAGACTACATATAAGGAAGGCATTTATTACAATTAGAGTGGGGAAACACTGGAACAAGTTACCCAGAGAGGTGGTAGGTGCTCCATCCCTGGAAATATTCAAGGTCTGGCTGGACAGGTCTCTAAGCAACCTAATTGAGTTAAAGATATCCCTGCTCAGTGCAGGGGGGTTGGACCAGACGACCTTTAAAGGTCCATTCCAACCCCCAGCACTAAGATTCTATGATCCTATGAATGCTGCTCAACAGAAATGCAACTAGAAGAGAAACTATATATCTTCTCTTGGGTGTGCCTTTCATGATGATGAATGTCTTCAGTTACAGAAATAAGGAGGATCACATGGACAAGATGCTGCAACATTCTTTTGCTAGCCAGGAGAGGTTTTCCTGAGCCATCATTGGGCAGATTTATGTTTGTCGTTATGCTGGAAATCTGCTCCATGAAGGGAAATTAGTGTCTCCAAAAGATAACATGTAGTACCGTGGGGTACTGAAAATCCTGCTACCAGGGGAGAAAATAAATAAATAGATATTATTTGTGAAGTACGGTGAGACCTTCATGACTGGGGAACAGCCAAAAGCATCTAATATCTCTAAAACATTTAATATGGCAGGGGTTATCAGAGTTATCTTTAACATTGTATTACATGACCTGATAATAAATCCGATGATTTTCACCTACTTGTGACAATTTTAGATTATTTTCTAACTTTTGAGACAGCTACATGACTGACAGCAGAGCTGTGTGTTCAAGGTAGCTTTTAATTTCTTTAGGACAATCACTGTTAATGCTTAGGATGGGAATCCATAGAGAAATTTAATTCCTGTGTAAAGACCACCATTTGGTCTGTCTACAAGTATATCCACATGATGGATTTTTTTCAAAAATAGGACTGAAGAAATTCTCATGCCATGGTTCTGAGACGTGGTCAGTATTTCTGAAGTTTCTGGTACAGCATAAGGTTATGAACTGACAGAAATGCTTTGGATGTTGTTTATAGACCTGTTCAACATCACAGGAATTCTCTGATTTAAGCAAAAGCAAAGATGAGTGGGTCTGCATTACCAGAGAAGTTCCTCCCAACAGCATGAATAAAGCATAGCCCAGGAGCAGCTGCTATGAGAAAGCATACCCTGGCTTGGTTCTCTCAAGGAACTTCAGAAATGTTATGGTCTATTAGAGATGGACAGGAAAGAGGGAGATATATCTTTAATAACAAGAAATGTAACCTGAAAGGAGTGATCCAGATTGCTTTTTTCTGAGATATCTTTAATAACAAGAAATGTAACATGAAAGGAGTGATCCAGATTGCTTTTTTTCTGAGATATCTTTAATAACAAGAAATGTAACCTGAAAGGAGTGATCCTTGGAGACAGTTTGATGGCTTTTATGTCACCTCTACTGCAGAGATTTCAGTAGAGAAAGCTCTGTCATTTTTAAGATCTTGGCTGCTAATGGGAGTGTCCATTTGGATGACAACAGCATGTCAGCACTTTGAAATGGCTCAGTGGTGTTCAACAGCTGAGGCAGGAAAGCAAACTGGGCACTTACCTGGTTTTCTTTTATTACCTCTTAAACTGCTGTGAGAAAGAAAAGAGGAAGATTGTAATGACAGTTTTGCCACCTTTTAGCAATGCTGTTTATAAACATCTTTGTGATTTCAATGATGTTAAGTTTTCCTGACCTGATTCACAGGGTTACAAGCTTGCTAGAAGACCACTGCTACCTAGTGGGAATGAACCAGATGTAGTAAATGCCTGTATCAAACTGGCACTATCAGATTGTAACGACAATTTTGCCACCTTTTAGCAAGGCTGTTTATAAACAGCTTCAAACATAGTTTGTGATTTCAATGATGTTAAGTTTTCCTGACCTGATTCACAGGGTTACAAGCTTGCTAGAAGACCACTGCTACCTAGTGGGAATGAACCAGATGTAGTAAATGCCTGTATCAAACTGGCACTATCTGGCCTGAGGCCCCTGAGAAACTCAAAGAAAAGGGCTGAAATGCTACAAGTTCTTAGTTACTACAGCTGAGGCTGTTTTCAAATAGTTTGGAGAGTTTTATCTAGGCAGTGGATTTTTTTTTCTTTCCAAAGTTTGGGGTTTTTTTTAAGTTCTGAGGTCATGGTATCCAGAGAAAACAAACACATAAACAAACAAAAATAAAACACCAAACAGGCACACAGTTTATAGCTATGCACATGCTTCAGTGGTGAGGTAAAATGTGTACCCAATGCTGAGTCACATATTGATAAAAATAACGTAAAATTAGACTGGGAACTGTAAGAGCAACTTCCTGAACATGCGACACAGTGAGTCAGACAAAGACCTTCTCCTGTCTTTCCACTGAAAACTTACACTTTAAACACATGCATCTATCACATTCTGTTGTTGTGAACTACAAACAATGTGAATCAATTGCTTTTTTCTTGTCAGCGTGGCACATCACATCCACCACAGAGTACTGACAATGCAGAAGCATCGGGTTGGTAGCAGCCCAAATAAGCAACTACATTACACAGGAAGAGCTTTCTGTAGTCCTTTAAGATTACTTTCTTGAGACAGTGTCTTGAGGACACGTTCTTGAGATAGCAATGTCACATAATAAAGTCCTAGCTTGCTTGTTTTCACTCTCTTTGGTCCCTACATAGTATATTTTTTTGTGTGTTTGAGTAATCCAGAGAAAAAACTAGCCTTTGTCAGGCAGCCAATAGACCATTTAAATTAAATGCACACCAAACCATACTGCAACCTTGATTTCTATTTCATCTCAGAGCCATTTGCCCATGCCTCTGTGTTTGGAAAGCTGTCATGGATGTCTGTGCTCTCTGGGCAATTCCAGGCTGTGGTTGATGTGGTACCACTGGGTAGAGGAACTTGTATGATCCATAACTGATTTTGTTCACTGACAGAAGCTGTGAGCTCATACCTCACACCTCAGGGCTGGAGGCTATAAAAGCTAAATGGCATGTTCAAGTAATATCAGTGTTGTTTATAATTAAACTGCCTTCTGCTGTGAGTCAGAAAACAAGAAATAAATTACACGCACACAAAGCTCAGAAGATCCTCACTGTGACAGGATGCCATGTAAGTAAGTTGCAAGAATGCAAGCTGGCAAGAATGCACACGCTATTTAGGTCGAGCATTAAATCCAGATTCAGTACTAGATGTGGTAAAGCTGATGGTCTTTGGAACACTTATCATCTCCAGGTTTAACACCTGAGTCCCAGGTAGGGAGAAGACGTTGTGAGGACACCAATAAGATACAGCTGACGTCTTGTGGAAGTTTGCTACTGAGGCAGAGAATGGCTGGATGGGAAAATGAAGTACTGCAAGCCTCACGCAGTGATCTCAGTGACTGGACTTGTGGTAAGTTGACAACTGTCTCCCCTTGTAGGCCTTTACAAAGGTTTCCAATAATTTCCAAGAAATTGTGGCAGAAGGTGTACATTCAGCGGTGGAAAAGCTTCTCCAACATTTGAGTGGGGCCAAATATAACTGTGAAAGTTGCTGGCATAGATTGGCAATTAATGATTAAAATGCCAGAAAAATGTTTGGGGCCAGGACACTGCCCTGTGTTAGTGGAAAAAAGCTTATGTGCTGTTAAACTATGTATGTTAAACTGTTCTTCAGCTGAGCCTCCTGTCTTTAAGTAGCCTCTTGCTGGGTCTACAACACTGACAGCACCAGATCAGCACTTGGAAAAAAGAAAAGGCAATGGAGTCACATGGGATTTTGACCAGCAAGGAAAGAAGTCCATGAAAACCACTAGAGCCTAAGGAGGACTTGGTGCTTGTTACCTGTTAATTTGGGAGTTTGCAGCATTTTTCATAACTGACCTGGGACAAGCAGAAGCAGGTAGATTGTCACAATTGCATAGAAATTTTACAGTATCTCTCCAGTAGGCAACTGTAGAGTTACAGAGCTAGTACTGGGAGGGGAATTTAGATCATACAGCTTACAGGGGAGAGAAGAAAAATGGGGGGGAAAGCAGATAAATGACAGTAAATAAAGCCTCTGGAGGAGACTGATGAATGTCGATTGCCACTGCCAGTGGCTCAGGACTAAGGCTATGAAATGGAGCAACAGAAAACAAAATTCAGAGAGATGGCAACCAGCTGTGCATAATTTTGCTGTAGAAAATGAAGTACCATTTGCTCTATAGATGTATCTCAATGAGAAGTAGGAATGAAAACCTGTCTTAAAACAGCTTGTAAGAATGGACAGAATAGTTTGCTGTTTTATACCAAATCTGTCTTTCTTGCTGATGTCTGTAAATACTGGTCCTTAGTTCTTTGAATTTCTATTTATTCTGTTCTGGCATTATTATCTTTCCATCATTACCAACAAATGTGGAGTTAGCTATCTGGGAAAAAAAAAGTATATTCTAAATGATGTTTCTTGCTCTACTGTTATGCGATTATTAACTCTGATAAATGAATTTAAGCTATTCTTGGGTTCATTAGCAATCTGCTAGAGAATGACAGTAAATTACTCTCTACCTTTTTTTAAAATGTTTTGAGATGTATGGAGAGAGAGAGAGTATCAAATAGTAATTCTAGTTAAATAAAAATAAAATAGTGGTCATTACAGCACTTGTTCTCACACTTTTATCTGTGAGTCAGAACTGCAGCTTGCCACAGCTTTTCCCAATGATTTACAGGGAAAGGTGTTTTGGGGAAAATTCTTTTTAACGATTATGAAATGGGTCATATTTTGCCTGTCAGCTCTTCAGAACAGGTATGAATTTCTTTCACTGCCTGCCAGATTTATTTTATTGCTGACCACACATAGATATTAACTACAGCTTTCCTGTATGTTGTTGCTAGATGAAGCACAGTCTTCAATGAGATTCCACAGATACAACTATGAAAATTATTATGGCCTGATTTAGCTGATAATGCTGATAGGCAGAATGGAACAGATTGCATCTCATTCAGTTTTAGAAACAGGAACTCTGCAAAGCTTGTGAAAATAAGAGAGTAAAACTGTAGTAATCAGATATGAACATGTAACAAACTTGCTGATTGAGAACAACCTGTTTTGAGACTCTTGGTTCTTAGTTTAGATGAATATTATTTGGAATGCCTTTTATTGGAATTGTAGTGTAGAATTTTTGTTCATTTTCCTAGTACTTGACAGAGGTTTTCACTTAGTGACATCAGTATGTGTCTAGATTTCCTTATGAGCAACCAGCCAACCCTTAAAAATTGGAAGTGAACTTAATTGCCTACAATGAATAGATTTCTTTATTTATTTTCCTTCTATTCATTCTTTTTGCATATATCTTTTCCCATACATATTCTTATTTCAGACATATATAGCTAGACAGGTTATATAGAGAGATTTTATATTAGATATGCTTATATCTTGTGTATACACACTCCCTCAGTGTAATGCTACAGTGACTTCAGAATTGTACAAAGTGGCCTATGGTTATATTTTTAGCAAAAATATAAGATCTGAAAAGAAAGCACAATTTGTAAACCTACGACATCACATTCCCATTCCCGTACCATCTCCTGACTTTTCTGCAACCTAAAGGGACCCCAGGGCTCTGCACAATAATTTTACATATATTCTGACGTGAACTTTTCTGTCAGGAGTCACCAACCTTGTAGCAATTTGTTAGTCAGAGATCAAAGGAAAGGAAGATGCTGTGAGAGATTTTCTATAAGCCCTACCTGCCTTGTCTCTATAGATCTTGCCAAAAGTTCAAGATATTTAAGTTAATGTACAAATAGATAACTAATTTGTTATAAACTGTTAATTTTCAATACTACCAAAAATCACTGTCATCTTTTGCAAAATTTGACCCATGTCCTCTGACTATTTTTTCTTTATGGGGAGGAGGGAAGAGGGATTTTTTTTTTCCCCTTAAAAGCTTGTGTCTAACTTACATCTTAAATCCAAATCAGCTGCTGGCCTAACAGAGCTCTGATTTTTGTTAGGGTAAAAAAATAAGTTATGTTATTCCTTTACACAATACTCAGTCTTTAGACTAATGTGTCCACAGGGTAAACTAGTTTCTGACCTTAGTTATACAGGAATATCATGACAGCAACATTTCATCCCTGCCTGTCAAAGAAAGCAAAGGCAAATAAAGAAATCAAACCCCCTCCATAAGTCAAAGTGAAATTCCTAGTAAACTAATAGAGATGCTTAGCGAACATAAAACTACATTACTGTAAAATACAATAGAAAATGTTTCTATAAATACATCAGCAACAAGAGGAGGTCTAAGGAAAAATTGCTGGGAGCTGTGGCTGTTTAGCCTGGAGAAAAGGAGGCTCGGGGGAGACCTTCTTGCTCTCTAGAACTGCCTGAAAGGAGATTGTAGCGAGATATGTGTTGGTCTCTTGTCCCAAGTAACAAGTGATGGGACAAGAAGAAATGGCCTCAAGTTGTGCCAAGGGAGGTTTAGGTTGGGTTTGATGAAAAACTTCTTCGCTGAAAGGGCTGTCAAGCATTGAAACAGGCTGCCCAGGGAGGTAGTGGAGTCACCATCCTTGGAGGTATTTAAAAGACATGTTGATGAGGTGCTGAGGGACATCGTTTAGTGATGAAATTGGTAGTGTTTGTTAGGATAATGGTTGTACTTGATGATCTTAAAGATCTTTTCCAACATAAATGATTTTATGATTCTATATATTTCAGTCATGACCAAGTCTAGCAAAGAAATGCAAAGTAAAAAAACAAACCAGGGATTAAATTATTCCCTATAACTAAGTTATCAGGTCCTGAGTTCTCTGATGGACTCAATCACGGACTAATTCAACATGGCTATGAGCAGCCTGCTGCATTCTGTTGAATTTGAAAGGCTGTACATTCTATTGAAAGATGGTGCAGGGGTACACTTGCTTGCATGGGTGCCACTCCCACACTCAGTTTTATCTGTGTCTAGTGTGTACCTCCAGCTCCCACAGTTCAGATTTCCTCCAATGGACTGGTTGGACCATTCAATTGACAGCTCACATGCTAATTCTTTCATCTACTCACAGGAACAGGCCAAAAAGCTGAGACTCCAAATCCCAGAAGCTGGATATTATTTTAATGGTGTAATCATTAGAACTGGCTTCAAATTTTACTCTAGTTAGTGAAAGAATCATAACACTGTAGGGGCTGTGGATAAGCTTAGCATTTAAATGCAGAAGTTGGCAACAGTCTTCAAATGGATGGGCTTGATAGTGATCTCATTTTATAGGGCACTTCTTTTCTTTCCTACATATAAACAGTGGGCTGAACATAGCAATTTATTTTAGCTGCTGGCAAAAGGTCAATAGCTATTCTCTCTCATTTAATGGAAAGAAAGCATGAAGAAGCACTATAATTTAGCCATTCTGCCTCTGCACTAGATTAATTATAGCCAAAACGATCAAATCCTCGAGTTCACAGGCAGCATTCACTTCAAGGAGAAATCATTTCTCTTTCTTGTTGCTTTTTGTAAGCAGTTGTGCTAACCAATATTTTTAACAAAGCTTTTTTGATCACAGCAACATTTAATACTAAGAAAAACCAGGTGAAGCTTTGCCAGTTCAATACAAGATGAAAATTTAAGACTTTCAAAGGACAACAATTGAAAATGCAAATAGTTGCAGCTAATATAGTCTGAAGATGCTGAATAGCACTGATTTATTTGTTTTAATTGGCTGGTGAGACCAAGAATGACTTTGCAGCCAAGTGGCTGCTCCATTCCCTTTGGGGTGGGACAAGGACATTTTCTGCAGTTGGATTCCTTGTTGATGTGGAGTTACTAAGAAATGTGATTCATTCCTGGCACTGTAACTTGCTGTCACCATGTAATTCCTATGTCCTGCCTAATGCCTGAATAAGTAATGAATATGGTAAGTCTTTCTGCCTGATGACTGTGTAATTACTATGTACAAAATGCAACACCAAGAGAAGAGTATTCTACTATAGGGTGCAACAGGGAAATGTACAGAGTGAAACTGTCTCAAGAAGGTGAAGATACCTCATGAAGCTGAGCTTCTGGCAGCCCAGATGATCAAGTCAGTAGCTGAAAGAGCAAGGTATTGCTGGAGGATTATCATACTGTCTTAATATAAAATTACCTTGTCAGAATCCATACCAGTTTGTACACTAAAGACTAGGGAGATAGAAATGAAACCTTTAGTTGTAGATTTGGGACCATACCTCACTGCTCTGCACTTCAGTCTTTATTACACTGGGATTTCATTGCTGAAAACCCTGATCTGCAGAAACTTTACATACCTCCAGAAGGCCTGTAGCAAAGAAGCAGAAGCATGAAGAGTTAATTTTTCAGCTTTACACTGGGCCTTTAGGCAGTACTAAAGTTTCTAAACACTTTTGTAGATAGGGTCCTTCACTAAATATTATTAGTGTATTATAAATGCTTTCTCATTCATATTTGAATAATAGAGACATTATAATAATTGATTTATGGAAGCTACAGCCCTTAAAATACTAAGTGCTCTCTGCCACTCTGTGTGTAATACTAAGGTCTTTGACTCAGTACCTTATCTCAATCTTCCTTAGATGGGTGTGAAAGAAAATTTCTTTAATTAGATGTTCTTAAAACAACATTGACAAACAAGGAAAGTAAATACATGTGCTTTTCTAATGAAATGAGTAAGGCAACCTCTACTTCAATTAAAAAATGATCAAAGGAAAGTTCACAATCAATAATTCTACCCTGGGAGAAAAGAGAGGCAGAGATTAATATGACATTCTGTTGGTACATGCCTGTGTATATGAATGGGAGAGCACTTACCTCCCAAAATGAGACTGAAAAAAATTATGTATTTCTACACACAGCAGACAGAAAAAAAAATATAGCCTTTTACTTCAACTAAATTTTCTGCAGGAGTAAACTAGTACATTCCTAAATAATATCCTAGTAACAGTTCTCTATAATCTATTTCAGCTTTTTTTTTTTTTTTACTTAATATTTATCCTTGCATATTGCCCTATATAAGAGTTAAACCTGTATGTCAGGTTTGTCTGTATATTTTCTCACCCAGATTATGAGCAAAGATTCACATTTCTGAGCATTTCTGAATAACTGTCCAATAAAGGGTACTACTTTCTTGGCTGCAATAAGATTGGGAAAAAAAGAAATTTCACGTGTGAATTCTCCTTTTCTAATATTCTTACAGTTACCTGCTTTTCAAATAACTATAGACTGAATCTGAATATATAGAGAAAGAGAAAATCATAGTGCAGGATACTTCATTACCTGAATATGGCTCCTAAGTTTGCTGTGCTGGTAAGGAATGGAAATATTGGTTCTGCATCAGGTCTTGCAGGACTCCTGTATCCCCTAAAGATGTGGAGAATCTAGTCAGGTTGATATAAATTAACAGAGCTTTTTTTAAACTGTGTGGCAGTTTCAGAGTAAAAAATCAACCAGAGTACGTCATTCTTTCCCTGGAACATGTCCACAGAGCTCAGGAACAGGCAATCACCTTTCTCCTCCAGTGTCAGCTAGCTACCAGGAACAGTGGTGATGCATTATCTGCTGGGCACAAAGACAGGCTGTACAGAAACCGAGATAGGGATCTGATGCACCTTCCGTGTCAGGGCAACATACTTCCTCTTCACTTCCTATTTGACCCTTGTTGTTCTTGTTGATCTTTCCCAGTCCAGCATGAATTCATTACTGTGTTAATGAAAGGTGAGGAGAACGGCTGACTTAAACCTGCTCCAGTTCTTTGCACCAGTCACTCTTCTTTCAGCGGGCTGTTCGTGGTCACTGCCAACACAGAAAGCAGGCTGAGAGCCATGACATACCTTTGGAGCCAAGCATGCTTAAATTTTACTCTCTTTCCCCTCCATTCCCTTCCTGCCCAAGAAAACAAAGGAAAATATTTTTCTTTGTTTTGATCTGTTTGAAAGAACTTTGTTTTCTGCAGATCTCATGGAATATTTCCAAACCCTTGCTTTCCAGGTAATGGAGCTGAAAACTGCTGAGCAGTTTGCTCTGCACCAAGGCACATGTGCAGGTAAGTTCAAGTGTGCATTTAAATGTTTTGCAGGATCAGGGGGTGGAGTTAGAACCATTTTGCTGTACAAAGCATAACAAAGTTCCCAGTCCAGTGAAAGAACATTGAAAATTCAGGTTTAGGACATTCACTCAAGAGCAGTCAGTGGAACTGGATTTTACTCAGATGACCATACAACAAGCTAAGGTGAAGAATGCTGATCTGTGTTTAAGAAGCAGCCCTAGGTGTTAACCCTCATGTTGCTGGGGAAGTTTTGTTTGTTTTTTGTTTTTTGTTTTTTTTAATGAGAGCTAATGGCAAAGAAAACCTTTCCTGAGTTTTGCACCTTTTTCTAGAGCATTGCAGGTGTTCATGGCAGAGCTCAGTACTGAAGTCTCAGCTGTCTCAAATGAAATAGGAACAGCTACTCACTGACATTTTTAACAGGTACAGGTTTTCCAAATGGGTGAGGATCCGTTGAGACTACCAGAGAGAAGCACAAGCTTTCCATTCTCCTTCATGAAAAGATTTAAGACTCCACAGAGCTGTTAAAAAACCCACCCTATTGTCTTTATCCTTTTCTCTTTCTCTTACTTTCAAACCCACCTGATGCTATCAATAAACAATTAATAGTATGGGCATATAAAAATGGCTGTCATCCACAATTTCTGCATTTTACATACTCCTTTTATGGATTTTTCACTAACTCTTGTTAGAATAGAGGCTGAGGTGGAAATAGATAATAAACTTTCTCTAAGTACAGAAATTTCCTGGCACCCCGCTAGAGTCTATAAATTCTTTTTGAGCTGGAAGTATCAAAAGTAATTCAGGAATAGAAAAGAGCTACTTACCTTATGTCCCTGGAATTTATTTGCTACAAAACCCTGGTTAGAAACCAAGGCTGTCATTTCAGGACACTGGAAGCACCAAATAATTGGCAAAAGTAAGTGATTTTTACATTTGTGATCTGAAGGGAAATGCATAGTATATATACTCATATTTAATATTCAGCTTTACATTAATTTCTTCAACATGCTAGTATATACAACATACAAGTTGTAACTGACTTCTAATGCTGTAAGCCAAAAAAAAACCAAAAACAATCTAAGACATATTTCTTCAGCATGCTAGTACATACAAGTTGTAACTGACTTCTAATGCTGTAAGCCAAAAAAAAACCAAAACAATCTAAGACATTTTTTTAACATATATCCATATGGGCTTCTAGGTGCCAACCTAAGTAATAATAATAATAGTAATGATATCACCAAAGTAAAAAGCAATTCTAAAAACCATTGCCATTTCACAGGCTTAAAAGAATATGCTACTTAAAAGAAGTTAAATGTAAATTCAAGTCACCAAAATTTTTCTACCGTCGTATCTAGGTATGGCACATGATAAAAAAATAAAACAAGTTAAAATAATCTCTCCATTTGTCCATCAGTGCAGGAGTAGAGGGAACAGAAGACTGTATTAGAAGTCTACAGGATTTGGAGAGGCATGCCTCATCCACACAAGTAGTGGAAGGGATCCCTGCACAGGAATTATAATAAAATCAGTATTCACCTTTTCATTCTCTCAGAACCTTTCTGTTAACCTAAAATACTAGCCAGGACAGGTCAAAGGTAAAGGATTTCTCTGTCTAGAACAATAATTTTCTTTGGAGTGTGGAAAAACAGCAACAATAGTTTTCCATGTTCCTGGTCTTAGCAATAGAATTGTGTGAAATACGAGGAAAGGTGAGAACTTTTGTCCCACATAAATATATTATTTAAATATTGGCACAATACACTTTGGCTGCACATTGTCTCTTTTCCTGCAGGTTCACAGGCATGTTCTTTCCAGATCCTGTGCACACCCTGTTGTTACCCTCACACACAGATGACAAATCAAATTGCCCCCCTAACCTAGTGTCTCAGCATTCTTGTTGTACTGAGTGCTGAGCAGCTCAGTGGCAGAACTCCAGTGGTCCAGATTTTACTGGAGCACAGTCAGAGCTCAGGTTGTCGAAAGTAATACTGGGCTAAATACCTGGGAAGAATCTGAAACTGCCCAATCTGAGAAAAGGAAAGCATGGAGATTTTGATGGCAAATATCCTTTTAGGTTTTCCCAAATAAAGACATTTAAATGGGTGCTGATAGAACTTCCCTAAATAGCTAGGATCTTGCTCACTCCAGGATATTTTGTCTTCAATATACTGATACTAATATACGTGTTTAATATGCTTGCACCATTAAACCAGAGGTTTCCATCATTTGAGAAGGTCACATTTTCTGGAGACTCTTGCATCATTCTTTAAAAAGGCTATAACAGCTTTTAAAAATCTCTTCCTTGAAACACGTATTTACTGAGCTCTACATCTATAAATGTGGTCAAGCTGTCTTATTAGTAATAAATCTTTTAAAAGTCCCACAGGAACAGTTTTGTAACCTTGAACTTCAAGGTTAACTACGCCCATTTGAAAAAAAAGTGTTATGGAAGTGTCTTTGAGCCAGTTCAGAGGCATACTCCAGGATTAAATTTTGCAAAGGTGCTAGCAGCACTTCTGTGGGCTGAGCACCCAGAGACACTACCTATAAAACATGTAAGCACCAGAGAGTAAAGCCTGGTCTTTCCAGCCTAGTCTTTCCCACTGCTGTTCTAGCTCTTTAGTTAACCATCATGAGTTCTTCATCACCTCTTTCTTCTGAGAGTGGTTACCAAGAGAATGCTTCTTAGTATGAAATGGAAACAAAGTATCTTTCATCTAAGCGTGCTTACCATAGAGATAAAATAAGGAAGAATGGTACAAAAATGCAGTTTGAAATGCTGTTAGTACCTCTAGACAGCAGGAAAGCAGCTGATATTAATGACACTCTTCTCACAGCACCATTTCTCAGAGGCTCCAGTCCCTAACTGACTTCAAGAAAGTGTGCATTTACACCAATCTGTGTACCACAGTACTGTGGTACAGCCTTATCCTCTCTTCCTGCATTGATCAGCCAGCTTACCCTGACTTGCATCTGAAGCTGATTGATAATGGAAGAAGAAAATTGGTTATGAATGTTTAAAAAATTCCTTTTTGTGTTTATCAATTGCTCACAAAATTCTGTAAATAGGAAAAAAACCCAAACCCTTCTCTCTTCCCCCTCAAAAAAAAAAAGAAACCCCATAAAATTCTGTAAATAGGAAAAAAAACCCAAACCTTTCTCTCTTCCCCCTCCCCCTCAAAAAAAAAAAGAAACCCCATCCAACCAGCTTTTTAAAATCTTGACTTCAATGTTTAAACAACAGTGTTCTGACCACATAGCATTTGTGATCTGTGGTGGGAAACTACCACACAATATGCAAGAGCTCTGCTTGTCTGAGAAGAAAGAAAATGAATTAGGAAGAGCAAGAAGGAATACTCTTAGACCTTAATTGCTCAGGTAGTAAGTAGTGTTGGCTCATCTTGGTCTGAGAATGGCTGTTAGGCAAGAAAACCTTACTGTAGTTACAGTAAATGAAATGTGGGAAGATTCTACTGCTCTAGGTGAGCATTTTGGGAGTGCTAGAGTTCTCCATTTTCACTTAGGTCTTATCGACCAACTTTCCATAAAAGTCAACCATAAAATTAAGAAAATCATTATTGGTGGCCAGATGTATTAATAAAGCCTTCTCTGAGGAACAGAACAGAGCTGCTGTTCCACTCAGTCCCAACTATATGTTGATGGGAAGAGGCACATCAGAACTGTGAAAAGACAGTTTGGCTGCTGAGCTGGCAGAACCTCAAGCACTGTAGTGGAAATACCCTGGGAACACCTAACAGGCTGCAGCTGAAAACATTCATGGGGAAGCATCCTGAAACCTTTCACTCTCACTACACCTGTTGCTTCAGCAGCCATGGCAGAACTGGTGCTGTCCTGGGTTTGGCCAGGATAGGGCGAATGTTCACAAGTGGCTGCAGGTGGGAGAGGCTGCAGGTGGGGGGGGCCACAGCCAGGAAAAACAACTGACCCAGCCAATGGGGTATTTGGTACCACACTGACATCATGGCCTGTATATAAGGGGAGGGGCTGGCCTTCAGGGTGCTTTGATTTCAGTGGGTAGCATGTGAGTTTGCGGCTGGAGCAGAAAGACCTCTGCCTCTGGTAAGGGTTTTAACACTTTATATATTGTTTCATGGCTATTATTTCTGTTTTCTCCTCTCTCTTTGTGTCATTAAACTGTCCTTATCTCAACCCATGGGCTTTCTGTTTTCTTTTCCTCCTGATTCTCCTCCTAACATGTGTCAGGGGAGGTGGGGGAAGCAGTGGCCAGTGGCTGCTGGGGTTTGGCCCCCAGCTGAGGCTACACTGTGACAGATGAGTAGTTCTAGTGGGTCAGTGCTGCAGACCAGCTGCAGAAGTCCCTGCTGGGAAGGCTGACCAGCCTACAAGAAAGCTGGGGAGGGACTTTTTAGGATCTCAAGTAACAACAGAACTAGAGGGAATGGGGCAACGCTGGAAGTGGGCAGATTCAGGCTGGATGTGAGGAAGAAGTTCTTCACCATGAGAGTGGTGAGACCCTGGAATGGGTTGCCCAGGGAGGTGGGTGAGGCCCCATCCCTGGGGGTCTTTAAGGCCAGGCTGGAGGAGGCTCTGGGCAGCCTGATCTAGTGGGAGGTGTCCCTGCTCATGGCAGAGGGGTTGGAACTGGGTGACCCTTGTGGTCCCTTCCAACCCTGACAGATTCTGATCTGTTTTGGCAGAGGACTTTGGAGCCCTGGTGGCTCGGTGGTTGGACTTGATGATCTTGGAGGTCCCTTCCAACCTAAATGATTCTATGAGAGGGAAGGAATGCTATTGCTTGGAAATCATAACACTACAACTGACAAGCGTGTTGCCTCTGCCCCATAAGTTGAGAAACTGTAGCAACAAGAGGTGAAAAGCCAAAATAATTGACTGGGTTTCAGTCAAGGCTGCAGTGACTAGTGGTGCTGTCCAGTGGGTAGAGTTTCTAGGTACATATCTACAAAGTGCATCTTTGTGTTGCTAAAGAAACAACCTTCCCCTACCCTGCGTTGCTGGGATTGTGAGAGGCTGTGTGAAGGAGGGTGTACAGTGAGCCAGGTTCACTTTGAGTACCAGGTGAAGATGATGCCTTTGGAGGTACCTGTGTATGTGCTGACAGTTAATGGTAAGATCCCCATCTACTGGTATCTGAAAAGACTTGCCACAGCTTAGGTCCCTATATCCTGTATGATGCCTTCCATGTTATGTCTGTCTTTAGACCTGTTTAAATCTCTCTGACCTTTCAACCAGCAAAAGATGGGCTCCTGGCCTGTGTCTCAGGACCCTAGTATTGTCTTCTGCTTGTTAGAAGGTCAGACTTGCCCTAGCAGCTCGCAATTCAAAGTGTGTATGGAGAAGCAGTAAAGTTTTCAGTCCTCCCTCTTGTTTAAAGACTGGGCTCTCAGAGAAGGATCAGCGTATGCAGAAATGACAGGCACACGCTCAGAACAAAAGAGACAGCTCGGAAATTATCTGATAAAAATATAAATGTCTGACAGAGGCAGTGATCTTGAGGTGCTCACAGGTGCTTGAAACCTGACTGCAGCCCATCCTTCATTTTAGCCTGTTACACTGCAGCTAAAGTAGTCTCAACTGTGGTATTTAGATTTCTTTCCAGAGATCTGGGTGCAATGAAGCAGTGATAGAATAACAGGAAAAAGCTCTCTGTGCAGCACTCTGTGCTAGCTGTTTTCCCCATTGCAAGCACACAACTCCACTCAGGGGCCAGCACTTTGGCATTTCATTTGGTGTAAGTCAGATGCTCAAAACCTGCTTACGTTCTCTGTAGGAACCCAGAGACATTTAGCACCTTGGACAATTAGGCCACTCTACTTTCTGGTTTTTGAGTGCTTAATCAGAATCGCTTGAATGGATTCCTAGAACTGTCCTGAGCTTAGAAAAGGATGGAAAATCAAAAACAGGGAGAAAGTTCTTGGCATTTAAAGATGCTGCAAGTGTAACCATCTAACATCTTGCCATTTTAGTGGGTTATCTCACTAGAGAATTGCTGGGATGGAAAGTCCACAAATCTGCTTCCTTATAACAGTGCACAAGAGAAATGTGAACCAAGTCCAGCATTTTCTTACCATGGCTGCATTTAGGAGAGGAGAACGTAGAGGATGTGAAAACTTCACATGGAGGGCATGGAAGCTGAAATCAAACATCTAGGGCTCATGTGGAGCTTTTACTTTACTTGCTGCTCTAATTGAATTTCCATGGAGAGATGTCATAGACAACAAGGCTTTTGACCCTGCCTCATGTGACATGCCTAATAGCTGGCTAGGGAAAGTACCACAAAGCATAAAAACTCTCTGGGAAACTCTGCACAGGGGAATACTGACCTGTGCTCTCATCACTGAGTTGAAAGGCTGCACTGAGCAAGATTCTTCCAGCATCTGTTTTGGGTCTGATTCTGGTCTGTATATTCTATAACAGAGACATTATGTATCACACTTTCAAAGAAAACTGATCTGGAAAGATTTGCAAATGGGATATAGAGGACCTCATTAGCTGATTAGAATTATCTTGACAGCTTGGACTAATAACCTGGAAAAACATGATGCTGTTCAAGAAATGAAGTGATTATTCCTACCTAGACAGGAGTTACCACTAGCATATAGCAGAGTAATATTTGGTTTAACAGGAGCATGGGGCTGGTTTTAACATTGTAAGACAAATTCAAGCCACAGGACAAAGGTACAGCTGTTCCTGGTGAGGTTGGAGATGGACCAGATCTTTCAGACCAGTTTTTCTTTGCTTCCATGCCAACTACTAGCAGCAAGAGAAAGTGTAGGAGTGGTCTGTCTGCTTTTTACCTCAGGGCAGCTAAGTGGCCCTGTAGCTGACACAGACACATAGCTGTTGCTCCGGGCTGAATTCCAGCTCATTAGCTCCTCTACAGACTAAGGTTCTGCCCAGGATATAGGCACAGTATCCCCATAGGCATTAGTGAGAGCAGCACAAGCACACCCAAGGGCAAAAGATAGACTCACTGCTTTAATACCTCCTGTAGTTTTGTTCCTCATGAGATTACAAAGAACGTGTTCATGTTGGGGGGTGGGGAAGGGAATAAAGGCAATTTAATGGCTAAAACGTAAGTGCTCCTAATCCTTTTTCTCTGTGGCACCTGCTACCAGCAGCAGTTACAGGAGATGGAGTGAGAGTGTAAAGTTATAGGAGTAATTTAAGTCATTTATGTATCAAAAGTCATATTACTAAAATATATCCCTAGGGATTTTTCAAAGGCATAAATACTTGCAATTAAAGGGGGAAAAAAAAAAATTTCCCTTTTAAACACCCCTGTTGAGCGAAAGTAGCTAGGCTTTGCAGGACAGATCCTGATGTGGATTTTCTGAGCATATTTAGCCTCCAGAATGCACATATCAGAAACAAATTCCTTTTTTATATCACTGAACTGTCAGTGCTCCACTGTGCTTGGGCAAAGCAATGCTTTGGTTTTGCAGACCAGGAATGCTATGCCTTTCTTTCACAAATGGCAACATCATAGGAGAAGGGAAAATCTGCCTTTATAACATCAACACTTTCTTCTTCCTATGCGAACTGTTACTGCCAGGTACAGTTCAAGCAGCATCACTAGAATAGAGGATAGCTTCTAATCTATCACTGGAGGACAAATATATTCACATAAACCCTAGTTGTGCACATCCCCCTGCAAAGTCACCAGAACAGAACCTGTTACATGCAGATTTTCTATTTTACAGTGACATCTGCAGTGTTAGGAGGAAAGTGCTACTAGCAAGAGCAGTGCTGTTGGGCTGTTTCACGTTGGGACACGTGCTGATTAGCTTTTAGGGAAGGCTGTGAAACAGTACAACACATTGTTAACCTTGCAAGACACTTTCCAAAGAGCACAGGTTCCACCACAAGCCCATCTGTAGGTTTGATAAGGCACAAGCTCTGATTGCCTAGTGTTACAAGGCAAGCTGGGATTTCTCCTCTCTGCTCCCAATGGTAGGGTGAAATCACATCTGCTTTTGAAGCAGTAGTAGATTCCAAAGCCTTCCTTGGATTTCATTCTTTAGATCTCTAATTATAATGACTGATTCCTGCATCTTTAAGCAAGATGATGTTTGAAAGGTAGCTGGTGAAAATAAGTCGCTACTGAAAATCCACAGCATGACCCATTCTGTGTCTTGGGGAAATTTAAATTCTGGGACTGACTTTGCTGTCTATATCTAGATGAAGCTCTGAGTAGCTTGATCTAGTTGGAGATGTCCCTGCCTGTGGTTGGGAGTGTTGGACTAGATGACCTTTGGAGGCCCCTTCCAGCCCAGACATTCTATGGTGAAAGTTGGAATGCTTCGACCAAAAACTTGCATTAGGGTTGCTAAGTGTTCTCTTGTTAGGGAGAGCAAACTCTGGCCCATTTGTTTTTTGTCATTCCCCTACACATTGTTAGTGTTCAGCTATAGAGGGAAGGGGATTTGGAGTAGCAACTGAGCAATGCTTGATGGTGCATGTGTATGAATTATATTCCATCATGTTATTTGATTTAAACAGCAGACTTGCATTAGAGGAAACATGGATAAGCCTCTACTAGAGGAACACAATCCAGTGCATGAAGGCAACTGAAATAGAAATATAAAAATTTTAAGGTCCTCTGGAGAGATCAGGACATGTTCTAGGTTAGAACATGCATTTTACATTATGCAGTTGCCCAAATTTATTGTGAGGGACAGTCTTGTACTGTAATCTTCATGTTGTTGCTGTTACAATACCTTCCTATATTTTTCTGCAAGTCATGAAGCAGGAGACTGTTTCATGCCAGCTAAAGGAAGCTTGGCCAAGGGGATAAGGTCATGGACAGGGATTAGGGAAGCTTGGTCACTGTTTCTGGCTTTTCTGGCAATCCTTGTTATTGCATGGAATAATGGGGTTTTTTGCTGCTGCTTGCCCAACCTGTTCAGCCTGAAAGCCCTTAAGGTCAATGATGTCTTACATGTTTGTACAGCACTTAGCATGTTGGAGCCCTTCTCCATGCAGGCGGCTTTTCTGGCAATCCTTGTTATTGCATGGAATAATGTTTTTTTTTTTGCTGCTGCTTGCCCAACCTGTTCAGCCTGAAAGCCCTTAAGGTCAATGATGTCTTACATGTTTGTACAGCACTTAGCATGTTGGAGCCCTTCTCCATGCAGGCTTCTAGGTGCTAATGTAAGTAATAGTAATAATAAAAAGTCAACACATGTGACAACAGTCCCTGTAGGGGATAGCATATGGAAGTCGTTGCAGTGGAAACACAAGGTGGGAAGGATTTCTGGGCTTGACTGGTCAATGTAAAAAAGGTTAAGGAATGTAAAAGACTTCATTCTTTGAGTCTCACAGCAAACATACAGTGTGAATCATCAGAGAGACCTAACTGCAGGAGGCAGAGATGCTGCCCTATTTTTGAGTCAGATTTGAAAGCCCTAGCAAATGCTTATCAAAATCTGGACAAGAATCACTGCATATTACTAGAGGAAAAACAGGAGAATTCTTACAAATCACTATTAAACCAGGCACTTTAACACCTTGTAGAAGTATACATTTACCCAAACTGCTCTCAAAAAGTGCCTGCAGGTAAGCAATGAATACTATGGTTGGTAGAGAATCAGTCGCTCAAATGAAGCAGCGGGCCATTTAGCACAGGATCTTCAGCCTAACATTGTCTCAGTTATTAATTTGTCTACCAAGCCCACGGCTAAAGGAAGAAATTCCACAGGTAATTGCTTTTTTATGAAACCTCCATTCTGGAAAACCATCAACTGAAAAAGAGGAGCAATTTCCTCAGGGTCTTCTCCAGCTCAAGACAGCGAAGCTGCTGCTGGGGACTGTGTGCTACTATTCAGGGAGCTGGGCTGGAGCTCAGTCAGTCCTTGCTCTTCTGCATCACAGCAGGAACAGGCTGGCAAGCTCAACTCAGAGCTTCAGAGCACCACAGAGGAGAGAAAAAATAAAGGTTATACTGCTAGCTGCTGCTAATCAGCTGTCTTAAATGGTATCAGCACCTGATTCCTAACTGGTTTCCTGCATCTGAAAATCCCTCCCTCTGCCTCCCACCCCTCTGCTGCAGTTCTGTCTAGCTCAACAGCCTTAAGGACATGCCACCTATGCAGGCATCCTCTCCCAGGTGTTACTACCTTAGTACCTGGACAAGTGCTGCACTGCTTTTGCTTAGCCTAGGTGACAAATTTCCTACATTTCTGTGAGCTAAGAAATTGTGTGGGACAATACAGGATGAAGTAAAAATAATGTGGGGTTTTGGTGGTTTGTTTGGGGTATTTTTTTTTTTGGGGGGGAGGGAGAGAAGGTTGTATCAGACGTGTGGGAGCTGAGATGCAAAGAAACTCCAGACCTGAGGTGTAAGCCCTGTTCCTTCTACAAGCCTTGCTCCTGCTATTTGCATAGGGTGTCTACAGGCTTGTAAGCAGAACCAAAGTCTAGCAAGTTTGATCGTGTGTGATTACCAGTCTGTTAATTGCCACATCTTTGGGCATAAATTTTATATTTGAGGGCTTGAAACTTGACTTTTTGTCCCTTGTCCAGTTACTGAGCCACATTTGCCCAGTTATTCAGCCACATTTTAATTTCTTATTTCCCTA
>NW_008587620.1:91721-102357 GCF_000691845.1 Merops nubicus
CCATCCTGTGTTTTCTTCTCTCACAGAGTACAGACTAATTTTGATAAATATATCATACATTAAAATGTGTACACGTATTATCCTAGTCTACTAATTTGACTTTCAAGTCACTGGTGCTGTTTCATACCAGGCACTGACTGAACCTGCTTTACTAGTCTACTCCAGTGAATAAGCACAACTGTGTTTGGCTTGGGGAAGGCAGAAATAGCTACAGTCAGAGGAGCAGTACCATCTTTTTCAAGGTTGAACTCAGCTGAACGTGTGTACAGATTTTCTGCCCTTTGGCTCTGAAATGACACCGGTTGGAGCACTTGCCTAATCTCATCCTTTATACCTTAAAACATGCTCTGCTTTGTTTTGCAGGTCTCAGATACCATAGCATTAGAGCTTTGGTGCTTAAGCAGTGTTTCTAAGGTCGTCACTTATTCCCTGAAATAATTATTTCTCTTCTTCTGTGGGTGTTGAGATGAAGAACAGGGCAGGTTGAGGTTGCAAGGGTTTCTGCTGTTCATTGCAAAAATGGTAGCTGGTATTCTTGGACTTCTCAGAAAGCAGAGTAAAGCTTACCAAATGTCCTCACGAACATGTGGCAATGTAAAAATGCAGAATGAAATGATGTTAATAGGTTACTTTTTGTAGCAGTAACACTTCATTTGCAATATTTTTTTTCTTTTTTTTTTTCCTTGTACCTAGACTCCAAATAGTACAAGGTGATGGCTCCAATAACAAACACTCCACTCTGATAGTCACTTGGTTACAGTCACCTCCTGCCAGAAGAGACTGACCCTTTTTCTGGGAGACACACAGCAGTGCTCCACAGGTCAATGGGGAGAAAATCAAGAGCAGAGGGCATCAAAACTGGAGACAAGTCAAAAAGATAGTCTGTAGAAGTGTCATCTGATGATTTCAAACTGGTGAGAGCCAGGGGAATTCCTGCATTTTTCCTACAGAAAATAGGATGGACTTAGGTTTTTTTTCTGTTCATTTATGGTCACCTCTCTGCTGATCAGAATCACATAGGCATTAGGGTACTTAAAGGAGTTGTGGAGGGCTGAGAGCACAGGGTTACTCTGGCAATGCAAAGGAAGGCCATGGGCAGGCTGTCAATGTTGGATGGCTGTCAGCTAGAGGAGACAGATGTGTGTCAGGACAGGCAGACCAGGCAGGACAGAGGTGACAATATCTGGCTGAGCTGCCCAGTTTAGGGAGTAGATTAAGCCTGGGGTGTTGCTGAGCAGGAAAAGAATGAAAGCAAGATTTTGCAGCAACTTAACATTGTCAGAGATTAAATAACAATTTTTAGTCAATAGCAACATTCACCCACCATATACCCAGGGCCTCTGTTTGTAGGCCACAGCTTCCATTTCATGTAAATTAGCATTACTGTGCCCTGCAATTACCCTACACCAAAAGCCACAAAGCCCTTCTCTGCCTGTATTCAGTAGGTATATGGTAGATGTCAGTCACTGGTAGATGGAAATTACACTGTTTCCCTTTGTGGTGCTGTCTGTGATGATAAAAAAAAAAAAAGAGGTTAAGCCCTCCTTTCATCTAGTTACAGGTATCTCTGTCAACAGCAGGCTGAGTCTTTTGGTAGGTATGTGCCCTTGTTTCTGGAAATCAGACCTGGACGTAAACTGAAGCAGTAAAGAAAACCACAATCAGCACATTCCAGCCAAGGCAGCACATTTCAAAAGCATTTAGTACAACCTGTGCCAATACACTTGGTGCTGTACTTTGTTTCTGTATTGGAGCAGGACCACCAGACACAGGAGCTACCAAAGTGCTTTTGGCTCAGGAGCAGGGCTTTGCTGCTTGGGTCCTTCAGCGGGACCTTGCACAGCTTGGCCAGCCAGCACCAGTGGAGCCAGGAGCTCTTTGGAGAGGCAGGAGAAAGTTTGTATTGAATACCTCTGGATGGCACAGCACCTTGACAAATCTGGGAATGACCATGCTCTGCAGACTGTGAGAGCCAGACAGCCTCTAGCTATCTCCTCAGGCTGCTTTTCCTGCTTAATTGTGGTTAATTGTTCTAACTCCACCTTTATGCTGGAGCTCCTTCTTAAAGCAAGGTGGGCTTTTGTGTTCAAAGCCTTGCCTTGCCCATCAGCCTCCCAGAGCACATGGGCTTTGTGCTGTCTGCTCTGGGCACTCAAGCAGGCATGGGGCACATCCCACTAGTGGTTAGGTCCTGTGTAAGGTCTGGAAAAGATGAAGAAAAATTTGAGTGGTGTCTGATTCTTCTTCAGCAGCATGCTGGGATTTTTGTTTTAATATTTTTCAAACAAGTAACCATATGCTCAGGATTCAGCAGTAACCTGCTATTCAGTCAAGTCACTTGCTCTCTATCACAAGTGGTTTTTTATGAGTAAACAGCTACCATGAAGCCACTAAGTGGCATTGCTGTCCTGTAACAGTAGCTCTGAGAGAATGCCACAGGATGTATCCTGCAGAGCTACAAGCCAGGCTGCTTCCTGAGTTATTACAGAAAAGCAGCTGGACCAAACACTTCCAGCTTGTAGTAACATGACCTCTCCAGTACCAAATTCACTTGCAGCAGTTAGCTCATCTGGTGAGACCCATTTCTTTCTTCTGAAGCATCTGTCTCATTTTCAGGAGTGGAGCATGAATTGTTTCAACTTTCACTTTCCTACAACACACTCCTTCCTCATGAGGACAGAAGATATGTGGGGTTTTAACCTCAGCTGAGGACCGATTCTGATGCCAGAATTTCTTGGATTTATTTCTAACCCTGGTTGACACCCCAGCCTGGTGAGTGAGCAACTCCTTTTATCTCCTAGAAAGTCCTAGGGACTGGTCCTAATTAAACAGTTAGCAGTTACTTATTTGCCCCCTGAAAATTCCCCACCGTGTTGTCTGCCTCCCCAAATATTTTATTGATGCTTAAAAACAGTAATCTAGAGGGAAGAACCTAATCCATACAGTAAATGGAAGGAATTATACCCACACTGATACAGAGCACGGGAGATTTACAGAAGGCTGAGCAAATGGAGATATACACCAAAGGGGAAAGTACATTTCCCTTGACCATGCAGCACTCATCAAAAGGTAATGAATATGCAAATGACTTTTGACATGCATGGGAAGTTGTAGGCCCAGATTGCACCAGATGTACTCGAGCAGCATTTTCGCCCAAAGTCACCTTGGCCACTCCACTAGGCTGGGAGCGTGTATAAATACAAATGAGCAAAGTGTTCCTCACCAAGGCCACTGCTGTGCTTTCACATGTGAAATGTTATAGATTGTTTCTAGTACGCTGTGCTTGAAGCACATGGGGGATCTTGATGCAGCCTATTTTTAGATGTAGTATTTCTCAAGGCATGATAGATCTGGAATCAAACCCAAGCAGCGATCGTTAATTTGTGATTGTGCTTCCTTGTGAGCGGCAGCTTGTTAAGGTGGAGAAGCTCTTTATGTCCAAGCTGAAGTGTGAACTGAGATCATCATGCTGATTGTTTCTAGTTTATGCTGTTCACTTCATTTGCACTAGGTGTGCTGCTACACAAGCACAAAGAAAATAAAGAAACACATGCTAGGCAGAAGGAGAACGACTAACTGAAGAGTCTGTCTCCTTTGAGCAGTTGCAGTGCTTCACGATTTCTAAGTTTTACTGCACATAGTCTTCCCTTTGGATCAAAACCATATTTCCATCTGTTCTTTCAGCTTGTAACTTTAAGCAGAATGATGTGTTTCCCTGTATGGCCTACTGCTGTCTGGTTGTGTAGAGCTGCATCTGCTATAGCTTTTTCCTTTATGCCATGGATAATGGTGGTGTGAGTACTGATAATCAGAAAGCAGCTATGGGCTGTCATTCCAGCCATCACCTGTTTTAAATCTTGTAGAGGGTGATTTTGTACAAAATTAATCATTTAAGTGATCATCTTCTTTGTGCTCTGTGGCCACTGAAGTCCCTGCTCTCTGATCTCCTTTCTGAAGTTGGCTGAAAAACCTGGATGATCTCTGCACCAGGGCTTCCAGCAAAACTGCATCGGCCTTAGCAACAGCAGAGTGGCTTTCAGGGAAAAGGCATTTGTGTTTTCAAATTTTAACAATGTCACCACCCTGTTGTGTATGCCCCTGCTCTCTGTGCACTATCCCCAGTAATTCTGAGAAGGAAGGAACAGGGAGACTTGGCTTCCACGCTTTGTTTTGCATCCGTAATTGCCCAGGTTGTATGTACAAAGTCAGCCTGTGGCTTTGGAGAGCTCAACCTGCTGCCTCTCTGGGTTATTAAAAGGACTTGGGGATTTAAAAACAACACTTCTGTCAGGAAGCTTTACACCTGTTATTGCCGTAAGTAACAGCTCACATCACCCGAGCAGCCCAGCATACTCTGCAGCAGCCATGGCATGGACTGAATCAGCCCGTGTCAGGCTCTGGTGAGCAAACAGATGGTTTTCAAGCCTCATTTGCCCCTACTTGCTAGTCTTCCACCACGCACAGTTCAGACAGATCTCTGCCCACACTCTCTGCCCCACACTGAAGGCAGTGGGTGTCAGGAGAGCTCTGTACCTGGCACAGTTAAGTCATTAATTCTCTGTGCTTTGCAGGGTTAAGTCATTAATGTATATAAATGCAGCAGCAGAAAGGAAAACAAGATGGACAGATGCATGCTGTTTTGGCATAACCTTGACTAGCAAGGAAAGAAAGTGATGCTAAAGTCTGCTGGAAAGGTTGCTCCCCAGCAAAACAGCTGGGACAAGGAGTGTCTGGTTTGTGTATTGCCTTGTTCTTACCTGGTCTTTAGCAGTACCATAATAAAACAGATGAATAATCATACCTCTGTCCCAATGCACATTTATAGTTTAAATCCTATGCTAATCCTAGCAGTGCAGTCTATTGTACCTAAGAGGAAAAGGGGGGGGAAAAAAGCCAACCCTGGCTCCAAGCTAAACAAGTCACTCCTCTGGAAAGGTAATTAACAGTTGGTCTCCATGGAGCCTTTATCACAAAATCAATAGTAGTCAGTTCTGATTTGCCTTGTTCTTCTTTACTTTGTGCTTCTTTCACTGTTTATAAAAATGTTTGTGGGTCTGGCTGTTGAACTCATCGGAAAAATGAGGCCAACAAGGTTGTGTCAACTGAGGTGCACAAAATCAGGTAAATTTGCTTTGTATAGAGATTTTGGCAAGTCTTTATTTCAGGATATTGCCCTGCCTTCACCTTCCCAAGCTTCCTGTTGCAAGCTGCAAATTTTATCTTCCTTGTGCCATTGCAGAAATCATATAAAAATTACTTTCCATTGATTTTAACCTCAATAATACAGCTTAAGACTTTTCTTCTTTTTCTTCTTTGTGGTTTTTTTTCTTGTTTTTTTTTTTTTGTTGGTTGGTTGTGGTTTGGTTTTAGTTTTTTTTTTTTTTGATACTACTGTGACAGCAACTGCCCTAAACATAAGAAAATTTAAGAATAAAACCAGTGGCAAAGTATAAGATGAAGAAGTTTCTATAGCTGTGCACACAGACTAGGCTCCCTCTAGAATCATCTGGAAAGGCCTTAGAAACCTGGAGTAGATTCAAAGAATCATAATTAATGAGACCTAGTAATCCCATAGCTAAATGTACACATTTTATCAAAAAGGGAAGGAGCAGATGGACATTTATTGAAATTAAGATACACTTGCAAGAGAGGAACTACACGAGAAAGTTGACAGATTCCTGGTCAAATGAATGTTGAAGCCAGATCAGGTGGTCTTCTAGAAGTTTTATCATGGGTAACATAAAAGCTGTTGGGCCTGATATGGAAATCACTGGATAAATTTCTCTGGCCAGTGTTATGAAGGAGGTTAAACTAGATGCAAACAGTGTTTTCTACTGACCTTAATCACATGAACACTTTAATCTTCTAGCTGCCTAGTACAGTCAGCATGGCTTGTAGCTCTCTTTCCATAAGTCTTATGAGAAAATAAGACTCACTCTCAGATAGCTTGCACTAAGTTCATAGAGGACTCAAATCAAGTCTGACTTCCCATACCTTTCTAGATAGCTAACCTCTTACTGCTTTTCTCTATCCTTTGCTTGGCTTGTCCAGTTCTCATTTAGTGTGACCTTCAGGGCTCTAATAAGAAGGGACTTGAAAGTGAAGTACGTTCCTTTATCTGTTGGCTGCATCCCAAGAGAGCAGAGCTGCCTGGGAACACAGACTTTATGGGATACCAGGGTGTTAAATATTTATTATATAATGTGCAACCTATACACCATAAAGACTTTCTTTCCTCCTTGTCCCCCTTTTCACTTTTTTTTTTCACCTCTAATAAACTTGCTAGGTTACAAACAGGAAGAAAAGAAGTCAAAGCAAGCCCTACTGCTCCTAACCTTATTGACAGGGAACACACCCTTGTCAGTAACAAAGGAGAAAGAGATGAGGAGGACCTTTTTTCTCATGTGCAGCATAGTGCTCTGGATTTTTTTTCCCTAAGGATTCTGTATTGGTTTTTCCCCGTATTGTTTGTAACAAAATGGGGAAATGAGATTAAAAATTCAATACTGAATGCAAACAGACCATTTAGGTTATACTTTGTTCAGTAGTGCTTCATGTTTACTTTACCGATATAACCTTTCCAGACATTGGACACTTCTAGAATGATAAATAAATATTATCTTTAAAATAGAAGCCTTACCTCACTGCATACGTAATAGATCTGAAAACATGGACATGTAATAATCACCATAAATAATAAACAGCTGTTTATAGGTACCTGTCCAGCCATGATCTTTTATATGCAGAGGAATATGAAGAGTGAGAACATGTTGACCCAAGACCACATCTGTAAAAGCACCATTTCCATGGATTGTTGGGAAATTGAAGTTCTATAAAGGAAAAGTCAGATTTTTCTTTGAAGTTCGGATACTTCTCGGCCTTTCTGCTCCCAAAATAAAATCTAGTTCCAGAAACAATAGAGAAAGCAAGTATATATATATCTAGACGTATTCTTAGGTTTTGGGGGAAAAAAATAGTAGCTAATCCAATCTGGGCATGTAAAACAATTGTTGGGTCAGGGTCTGATCTGCCACTGTCCTGGATAATGCTTTGGAAGGGATGCTGTGACTGGAATTCACTGGGACAAGTGAATGGTCTCCTGGATTCCAGGGGTTTTAATCTCAACACTGTCAGTTGGGGGATTTAATTTTAAGAAATACAAAATATCAACAAAAGAGACCCTGTCCCTTCTAAAGTAAATAAAAAGATATTTAGGGAATTCATTACAGCTAAGTTCTCACAGCAGAAAACCAAGTAAAATCATAGCACCATAGAATAGAATCATTTAGGTTGGAAAAGACTTTTAAGACACTGTGTCCAACCACTAAACAAATTCTACCAAGTCCACTGCTAAACCAGTCCCTAAGCACTGTATCTACCTGACTTTTAAACACATCCAGGGATGGTGATTCAACCACTTCCCTGGGCAGCTGGTTTCAGTGACTGATAACCCATTCAGAGAAGAATTTATTCCTAATACCCAACCTAAACCTCCCCTCATGCAACTTGAGGCCATTTCCTCTTGTCCTATCACTTGTTACTTGTGAGACCAGTATTCACCTCATTATAATCTCCTTTCAGGTAGTTGTAGACAGCAGAAAGGTCTCCCCCCTGCCTCCTTTTCTTCAGACTGAATAGCCCCAGTTCCTTCAGCCACTCTTCATAAGACACGTGCTCTAGGCCCTTCACTGGCTTCGTTGCCCTTCTCTGGACCTGCTCCAGCACCTCAATGTCTGTCTTGTATTGAGGGGCCCAAAACTGAACACAGTGTTGAAGGCATGGCCTCACCAGTGCCAGAGTATAGGGGGACAATTGTTTCCCTAGTCCTGCTGACTACACTATTTCTGATACAAGCCAGGATGTTGTTGGCCATCTGGGCGCACTGCTGGCTCATGTTCAGCTGGCTGTCCACCAGTACCCTCAGGTCCCTTATTGCCAAGCAGTTTCCCAGCAACTCTTCCCCAAGCCTGTAGTGTTGCCTGGGGTTGTTGTGGCCCAATTGCAGTTTTTAAATTGCAATTTAACTTGGCATTGTTAAACCTCATCCAATTGGCCTCGACCCGTTAATCCAGCCTGTCTAGGTCTCTCTGTAGAACCTTCCTACACTCAAGCACATCAACACTTCCACCCAACTTGGTGTCATCTGCAGACATATTGAGGGTGCACTCTTACCTCCTTGTCAAGATCATTGCATTGATAATGATATCAAACAGATATGGCCCCAGTACTAAGCCCTAGGGAAAACCACTTGTGACCATCTGTCAAGATCACCAAGTTTTTCTTTCATCTCTGTACATCATGAAGGGTTTTTTTTTTAAGTTCATCTCGAAGAACACAGTTCTGCAAGATTTGAAAGCTTTTCTAGAATCTTGCATTATTCTTCAGCTGATAATAATATGCAAGTGCTTGTTACCACATTACAGGCACAAAGCTAGAACAGTCACAACACACTGTTTTGTGGTGCAGGGACCTTTGTCTAAGCAGGTGACTTCTAAAGGTGCTGAATGTATAGCTGATTTTTTTAATTTGCTGGCCAAACCCACAAATTAATGATGAGATGGAAGAATATTAGCAAGAATATAGCCTAACAAAAACACTGAGCATATAGATTTGCAGGTCTCCCATACAGAGAAATGGTTCTCTATTATTACTTTTACTTTTAATAACAGAGTAACCTCTCCCTTTACATTAACTGTAGGAAGTAATAAAATGAATTTTCATGGCACAGAAAGGATGCCTTGTTTTCTTCTCTACTGAAATGATTCTCCCTACTCTTTTCTAGTGCAAAACTCATTTGTATTCTGTTTCATGTCAAGCTCTAAGAAGCGGATGCTTTTTTGGAAGAGACAGGATCTTTATTCTTCCAATTTGGGATGTTACACAGAAAGAGATTGTGGATTTTCAGTGTGTTACTGGTTATTAATGCAACACTTTTGTGGTGGATACTGGACAGAACCAGCTCTGCTGCCTAGACCTGAATCTGTTCAGGTATGAAGTTTGTGCTTTGATCAATTCCATGCTTGGTTTTGGATCCTCTGGCCTTAACCACCAGGCACGAGATAAGGTTGAGGGTAGTGAAGGACATCATACTATTATTGTTGCTATTTTTCTAGCAACACTTGAGTTATAGAAGGAATGTGAAAATAGGTGGAATAGCAGCAAAGAGAACACATGGTTTTATCTGTTGAGTCCTCATTATTTTCCTAGGATACTTTTAAAAGCAACCTTTTGTTGCTCCTTGTGTGAAGGGGCTGGTGTAGGGGAGGACTTGGTTGCTCAAGCTGTAAACCTGAACCATGCTTGAGGAGACTTTGTACTGCATCTTATAGCTTTTTCACATCATGCAGCCCTAATATCTCTGTGCCAGTTACTGTTTCTGTGTACCCCTCTCAGAGTTGCTGTAACTGCAGCTTTAATGGGATAGATATTATTTGTTCCTTATTCAGGAAGTGAATTCCCATTGGAGTCATAAATTTGTAGAGTTGTTTAAGTTGGAAGAGACCTTTAAGAACATCTAGTCCAACCGTTAACCCAACACTGTCAAGTCACCTCAATATTCAACAGTAAATAAATTCATCAACATTTAACTGGAAAAAAGAACATAATCCCTCCAGCTGATTATTTCCAAGCAATTGTATGATGGCCTTTGGAAAGATGGGATATTTCTTTTTGGAGTGCTGTGCCAAGTCCTGTGGCTTTCTGGGCTATGAGGGGCTTTCCAAGACCAGCTCAGAACTCATTCCAGCGACTACAAGGGGGCACATGCACAGCTTTGCACAGCAATGAGTTTGGGATCACAGAGCCTGATCTTGGGTGGTGGTGGCTGTCACATATCTGTTGAGGAAAGGAGTGTTCTTGGCTTTTGCTTGCAGCGCTAGCACTCAGTCTGTGAGAAGAACTGCATCTTCTAACGTGGCCAAATTAATAATTTATTCAATGGGGTAGGTCCCTGAATGCCAGCAGGATGAAAAGAAATGTGTAAACAAAGTAGTCTAGCACCTGCCTTCCAGCTCTTTGCATTAGCAAACCAGTGTGACATGGGGTCAGAGCAGATTGCAGCAGGGAGAGCCATAAGAGCAGCAATGACTTCCTCTCTTGCCCAGGCAAACTACACAGGCATGGCTTGGTTCTGATCCCAGTTGCTGGCACATTAGTCTAAATACACCACATAAGAATTTGTTTAGCTTCCCAACTGTCACACCTGAGTGTCATCCAATGGTGAGGACCTGGCAGAGGAGATTGAAGCAGATGGCTTTTCAGACCCTTCCTCATCTGAACAGCTTCAAGTCCTTGTGCTTCTCTGGATATCCATCTACATTTCCATTCCACAGCAAGGAATCAAGAGGAGCATGACACCTACCAACTTATACTCCCATGGCTGTGTCTCATGAGACCTCAAGTCTAGGGGCAAAGCCCTTTCCTTTATCCCCTGTGAAAGGGAAACGTGTGCTGAGGCCTCCTGCATCACCAGCGTGTCTTGTTTCCACCTCACACCTTCCCATTTGTTTCCCTCCAGCCTTTCTACTGCTTTTCCAGCTTTGTACAAACACTTCAAAACCTGTCTCAGCTTCATACACCAAGTGCACAGCAATGCCAGGATTGGCCAGGGTTATCAGCAGGACGTCTCACATCCTGC
>NW_008587620.1:102389-134348 GCF_000691845.1 Merops nubicus
ATGGCTGAAAGAGTCTAGCAGCTCCTAGCAGTGGGGGAGGCAGAGGCGTGACAGCTTGACATGGCTATAAGGAAATATTTTTTTGCTCCACAGCACACTTGTCTCACCATTTGCAGAGCTGCTAAGCCATGCAGTATGCTGTCAGAAGAAACAAGCTCTGGGGAGCAGAGTGGGGAGCACCACTTCTGATAGTGGGCTGGCTTCTTTTCCAGTTGCTGCCTTTGCTTTAACGCTGGCTGTTGCAGAAGCAAGGGGGGTCATGAAGGAACGTTGGTGGTTCTTCCTATATGTTTCTGAGATAAAAAGAGTGCCAGAATTAGGTGACTGAAAACTAACTCCAGGTGTTCCATTTATTATTTTCTTGTTATTATACACTACTTTTTGGGGTTATACACTATTCTGAGTGCTGGGAAAGGGACTTGCTGAGGACAGTAAATTTTTTGCCTACTGTTATAACAGCTGCCAAAGGGGGTAACTGCTTATATACTCTTTTTCTCCAGCCTTCAAAGCTTTTAAACTGCTTCCTCTCTTGCTGATGTTAATGAGACAAACTGTAGCATGTCCACATTGCATAAACCTGACCTAGGACAGGTTAAAGCAGAGAGTGACGCTCTGGAGTAACTTGCTCCTCACACCACAAAGCCACTGTAAAACATCAGCCCTTTGTGAAACTGAGTTGCAGAAACACAGGAAAGGTGTGTGTGCACACAGTATAATGTATAGAAAAACTAATTAGATGAGATCCGTGCTGGCAACTAGTTAGCTGTAAAAGCTCACTGTTCTTCTGGCTACACAGCACCGAGCAAGGTGTGTGACTTGGCACTGTCTCAGCTGAGCTGCTTGACATTGCTTGTTCAGGACAACCTGGCTTATCTTCCTCTGCACTCTACTGCAACGATGCAGCATGGATATACCTTTGCAGAATGCTTCTAATTCCAAACATTTAAAGGCATCAGACAAAGAGAAAGGGATGGGAAGTAGAATTTGCCCACTTCTGCAGATGATCTGGCTGCAGCTGGCTGAGGTTATATCTAGCTCAGCCTGCTGCAAGGCTAGAAACAGAAACTCAGTCTCCTGAGTCCTGGTTGGTCTCTGCACTTGACCAGAAAGATGAAAACATAGGGGATGTCAAAGCTTCGCTTCACAAGGCTGCTGGCAGAGACTGTGCTACAAAGAAATGGTCTCCCAGTAGATTCATAAGAAAATACCACCATAAAATGAAAGTTATTCTTTCCTGCAGCACAGCAAATCAATCAAATCTAATGACACATGTATCCAGATTTAATTTATGCTTCCAAGTAAACTGGCATTTAGGACAATTTGCATTTTTTTTTTTTTTAATTGGTTGCACAACCCTAATGTGGACTGAGAATAGATTCAGCAGCATTTCAAATAAACAGGCTCTTTGCCCCAAGACAAATTCTCCAAAGTGACTGAGATCTCCATAATTCAAGCTGATATGCTAGGAGAACTGGAGATGTGTTCAGCTCAAGAAGTACAGCACTGTGGCAATAACATTAGTGGCACCAAGCTGAAAAGGTAAACAAAATGATGAAACACTTTGGGATGAGCATTAATCAAAACCTCAGGGAACCTGGGGCAGGTTCAGAGCAGGATCCATGCTCTGCATGTTAGACCCCTTCTGCCAACCTTGGCGCTGCTCCCATATAGCCATATTGTGGCATTATAGATCATCTGACAAGAAAGGATTGTCATAGAAGCACAGCCAGGAAGAGAACTGTTCTGTCCCCAAAAGACCAAGCAAATCATGATTTTCCTCTAAAGATTGACACTACATTCCTGTCTCCAGCATGCAAGTTCCTTATTTATTGTTGAGCTGCATTAATTTGGGATTGATTTTTCAGAATTCTGCCCTCCTCTTCTACCAGGATTGCTCAGCCTCCAAAATGCAACTATGCTAAGATACCTGTTTCTATAGGGAATGCCTTTATTCCCTGACCATATACTGCAAGTAGCCTGGGAGGCTCAGCATGCTGCGTGAGCAAGCTTACTCTTGGCATGAAAAAGAGACGTACTTCTTTCTGGTAGACTGGACAAGGAAAAACAAAGACCTGGAGCTCCCCAGAAAATGTAAAAACAGGTCCTCAAACCTCCCCTCTCTCCACTTTCCCACAGATGAAAGAAATCTCATTGGGACCAAGACCCCTGTTCTGTTTTCTTTTTATTCTCTAAACGTGTCATTCAAAAACTCTTTAAACCTTTGAGGCAGGCGGTGGTTTGTCTACATATCTAACCAGGAGAAAGGCTATTTGGCTACTTTGAAATCACTTTTTGTCTTCACTTTTCAGTGTTTTTGCCAGAAAACCAGAGAACCTAAATGGTGTCATTTGAAAAAAGGGATTGAGTCACACCTTGCAAACACAGAACAGGTGGAGCAGCTAGCAGACATTCAAGCTGTAGGTTTACATTTGCATTTACAGCTGAAAACTCAACAGTTGTCCCTGGGCCATTCATGCACAGATGAAAAAAAAATGACATCAAACATAGTATTTTCTAGGAACCACTTATCCACATTTATTTTAAGAACAGTCTTTAGAGATGGAAACACCTTAAGAACGTGAAATGCAGGATATGGGGAACTAATACTTATTTGACATTGACTGTGTAATTATCGTTATTTTTCTCTAGGTATTTATTACACATTTGAAAGAACTTGCTTGTTTCCCCTGAAGTCCTTGCAAAAACAAACAAGCAAAATCGTTACTACTGTTGCAGTAACAAATACAAACAAATGAAAAGATCTCATCCCATTTTAGTTAGCTAAATGAAGTTTGTGGTTAATTGCTTTACTAATGACTTTGGACCAAAGGATGATAGTTTTGGTGGAAGGAAGGAAATTATACAGTAGATGACTGCTGATTGAATTATTATCATGTTTGTGGCAGAGCAGAACTTATGCTATAATAAGTATACCCAAAATATGCTGAGAAGGAAAAACAGAACCCTGAATGAGCTTGCTCCTGCTTGCAGTAGGGGTTGTGGTTGTGGCACAGCAAGGTGAACTCAGGTCCTTTGCAAATGATCCAGCTGCGTCCTGTTTTAAAGACACAGGTGGAGGCACTGGGTCCTCCAGACCTGCCTGGGCATCACAGTGAGCTGATCTGTGAGTAAAGGGATTTCTTTCACCATTCTATAAAACCAGCAAGAGCAGCACAATGACAAGGCACCTTCTAGTTCTCGTCAAGCCCCTGAGAGCAATACAGACTCCAGGAGACTCAGGTCAGTTTTGGGGAGGATAATCTACAGATATATTATTCAACTGGCACTTTTTACTCCCTTCTCCAGTCCACTAGCCTTTCCTTGTGGTCTGTGTTCTTGGGCTACCTTGTATCAGGGTTCCTCTCTTTAACTGGAGTCACATCAAGCTATTGACTTAAGCCTGACTCTTTCTGAAGTGTGAAGAACTGATTACTGGTATCAGTTTGCATCATGTCACCTGCAGTTGCCAACTGGAAACCAAACCACTTTTCTGTTGAGAGCTAAGCGAATGAAAATGTGCTCATTTTTCCTGCATATCCTCTTTAAAAGGACTTGGTCTTTTTTTGAGTGGTTATATTTGCCAGAACATGCAAATGGTAAGAACAAACATTTTAAAATAAAAATTGAGTGTGTCAAGTTTTTGCTGCCCTTTCTCAGTCAGAGGCCCAGGTCGGTGCATCTTAAGTGGTAAGGGGAAGAGAGAGAGTAGAACAGCAGTGAGGGTAAAGTGAAGCATCTCCCAACTGCCACATCTCTGTAGGTAGTCCCAAGCACTGTGCATACCTACACCCTTGTTTCATACCACACTTTGAGATGCCCAGGGTTACTCTAGAACACACATCCAAGAGGATGAGAGAAGGACTGAGCAGGAGTCGGGGATTTTCACTGCCAGAAGCAAGAAGAACAAGATGGCCTTAAATTCTGCTGCATGGCCCTAGTCGTTCTCATGGTGGAAGCTGTTATTTTGCTTTTTGGCCCCATGCCCAGCAAAACTAACATGCAATTAATGTTAAAAGGAAAATGGGATCAAACCAAGATATTTTTCTCTTTGAACCTTTAGGACTGAAAGGTTTTTCTTCTTTTTTAACAAACTCTGGTGCAAAGCCAGAATAACAAGAGAGCTGGTGTTGGATTGAAGTTTAAGCCTTATACCTGACAAGGCTATTATAAAACCTATGTGCCTTTGTTTGTATCCCTTCACCTAGAGAGGGGAGGGAGGCTGGCAACTGGGTGTTAGTTCATGGCACATAAAAGCTGGAGCTCCTCTTGCAGAGATTGTACATGTGATGTGTATATTTAGCATCTATTGCCTTATACTGATCTTCAACATCATGTTTTAATGTACTGCTTGTCAGTGTCAGGGTTACGGTGTTAACTGCAGGTGAATGCTACCAAGGATTAGGTATTTCAGCAGGGAACTATTTTCACATCAGAGTGTGAAAAGGGGACACTGCCTGCTAGCTTTTTGGGGAGGAAAAAAAGAAAACAAGTTGATGCGATTAAATCTAATATGACTGGAAGCATTCCACAGTTTCCTTTTAAAATTGCAGTCAGACACATCGTCGTTATTTCTATTTCATTTGCCCACAGTGAAGAAGCACATCACAAAACATCTTAACATTCCTTGGGCTAAAGAAGGTGAAATATAATAGGAGCAACACATGAAACCAGCCATTTAACTCCTTTCCCTTATGCCCCCAAGAAAAGCCTGTTGAGTTTGCATCTGGCCCAAAGTCTGAATGTCTAGCTCTGCCTCAGCTGCACCAAAGACAAGTGAAAGGCCAGGGGGACTGCAGATGATTTGTGCAGGTGTCCACACCTCCCCACCTGGATGGTCATGTGCCTGTGCACTCTGACTGTGTCTGATCCTGCCTTGTGTTATCTGCAACAAGTTCAGTCTCTCTTGGTTGTATCGGGTCAATATTGTGTGGCTCACCTGTAGACTGGGTAGCAACTCGTACAGGATTAGCTGGGAGAGGGCAGGAGAATGGATAAACTAAGAAAGACTGTAAAGGGTCAGAATAAAGATCCAGGTTCCCGAAGATTTACAGAACCAGTTTTTCTGAGGTCTTCTCCACCTGTGTTTGCTAAGAGGTAAAACCTATTGGGGACTAACAGGCTGGTTAAGGCATAAGTTTATTCATTTCGTTGAACTGTTGTTCAGGCTATGAGACTGTCTTGTTTTAAACTAGTTTGGCTGGAATGAATTAAGCCTAATTTTGAAGGAACTATCAATCTCAAATCAGATTTTAAAATGCCACAACCACATGTAAAGTCTTGATCCGGTTTAGGTGCGTCCTGTTGGTTTCTCTTTGTGCAGCTATGGTGTCAAGGATCGTGTAACCACAGCCTGGGAATCAGTTTGAGTGAAAATGGAAAAAAAAAACCTTTTTAATTTAGGCCTTTTTCCTTAAGGTTCTCTTATAAGGTAATTATATGAAAGGCAAATTGCCAAACAATAGTCCAGTTCTGAAAACAGGAAGGCGAATCCCAGCAGTGCTATGGTGCTAACTGCAGAGGTAAAGCATGTAGACACAGCTTGTTTTCTAAATCAATGCTTGTGTGTTCTTTGCTAAAGATTTCCTACAGTAAGTAGTAGAGATAGTCAAAGAATGCATATAATATTCTTTTTTCTTTTCATCTTTGGCCATTGAAATGCTGCTAGCCGTCGTTGTAGTCAACTGAAGTGTTTTTACAGAAAAAAACCCAAACTTTTGCAAAGGTCTTTCTGGCACCAACATTCACAATTTTGAAAACAAGTAGTATTGATATGCAATATTTTAAAATTTTGATAAATCTTAGGAAACATCAAAAGATTCTCATTTTCATTAATGAATAAGATCTTCCGAAAAGCAGGGAAAATATGTGGTTTCCATTAAAAACTGTTATGAAGATTTAAGGAGTAAAAAAATCCCATAAGTACAGAGAGAAGGGAAATTGCAGAATATTCCATGCAGTTACAACTCTGAATCCCATAAGGCTTGCATTGGAACCTGTAAAAATATTCTCAGGTTAGAAACACATCTCAATTTTCTCTTCTAATGCTGTTCTTGACAGTGTAAATGCATGAAATCAGCACAGATTAGGCACATAAAGCAGGTTTTAAAAATGTCTGGGAGATAGGGATGCCTGGTTCCATCCACTTTAATAGACACTGGGAATCCCTGAGGCAGCTTTTACAGTTTTGCATTAGGTTTTTCTCCAGCTTTCCAAACAAATACAATATGTAGCTGCCATTGCATGGGAAGATGAAGTAAATGACACAGAGTGTCAGCATTGGTTAAAAGCTACAGTGACCTTGAAGTCCTTTAATGCCTTGGCAGGAGTGACCACACAAAGGGCCAAAGAGGGGTGCTTGATGGAGGCATCAAAGACTTGGAACACTTGCAGGTATAGAGCACAGAGTGGAGTGGGCAGATTAGAGACATCCTGAGATAACCAGCCTGGAAATGATAAAAAGAACTTGCTGCTGGAGAAGAACACCACAGACAAGAACCAGATGGGTCATGCCTGGTGCCTGTATCAGGTTAAAAAGGTTAACAAAAAAGTTCACTGAGTCTTCAAGCAGCAGCTGGGACTTAAATAAGAGCTGCATTCCTTTAGCTGAGGCAGACAGAAAAAGGCAGCCTTGATCTTGGAAAAAACAGTGGTGGTGTTTACATTGCTCTTGAACCAAGTCAAGTCTGTCCAAAGGTCCAGGCCATCCCTCTGCTGCTTGCTGTGGCTCCTCCACCATGTCTCTGCAGGACAGAACCATTTGCCTTCTCTGTCTGTGGGAGTCTGGCTGTTAAAAATGATGCTTCTCAAAGCACGCCCAAAGGAATTTATTCGCAGGTATTAAAAAGCACTGTGTTGCAAAATGTTCTGCACTTCTACCACAAATGAAATTTTTAAGTGTTTATAGGTCAGAATATTTTGTTATTTTTTTGCTGATGCTTTATGAAGACTCTTACAATCCAGAACTCATAAAGTACTGTATTTTTGCACTTCAGACTCTTAACTTACAAGCCCAAGGGTGAATCATGAGACCCACATACATTTTGTCTTGTTAGGAATAGAAACAGAATGTGCCAGTGGATGCTAATGATTGAAAAGTGGAAGCTAATGGCCCTTTTGCAAAATGTCAGTCCAGTTTATACAACTGAAATATGAAAGCAAAAAATTTTGAGTAACATCTAAGAACTAAGCAAGACTGTGTTTGCACGAAAAGGTTAATGAAATTGGTATTTCCTTCCTCTGAATGGCACATGGAGGTAGCACCAAGCACTTAACGTGGTATCTTTGGATTACTCCCAAACCATATTTGACTTAATTGCACACCCACAGAGGAATGACTGCTTCTCCTGCCCTAGTACCAGGAGTGGGCAAACAGAGCCTATGCTAGTCACAGGCAGGGCTTCCTAGGATGTTGAATGGCAAGTATTTTCTGAAGTCATAATTTCCTCCTTCTCTGAGCTTTATGGCCTAACCCACCCACAGTTCTCTCTTGGCTGGAAGGGAGTGGGTCAGCTTTGCTAGGAAATGAACCCATCAGAGGAGCTGATCCTGTATATTTCTCTGGCTATGGCCTATAGAAAGGGATTATATGACATATCAATTCTGCAATATGTGTAGGAGTCTGAGAGACAAAGATTAAAGTTCTTCTGGAACAATAACTTACTATAAAAAGAGGGAAAAAATCCACCAGCATATACTGAGAACATATTCATTGTCCCAAGATAAAAAAAACCCAGCTGGTTCAGTCCTTACTGCTACCTGATTTGAACAAGGCAAGGGAAGAGCTAGAAGTTCAGATGGCCTACATACCTGCAAGTGATAGCAATCACAGGACACAGGGTCTATCTTGCTCCTCATCTCTGTGGTTAGTGAAGAGTTGGCTGATAGAGCGTGACAGTGATCCAGCTGAGGAGCAGTAGAGTCTGACTACCAAATAGCAAAGGTATTGAGGTGAACAAGCCTCCAAGTCCCTTTTTAATCTTACAGAGGAAGAGCTAAGTCTCTTGAATCACAGGGCAGTCTCAGATTTGGGGCTTATTTGATTAAAAAGAAAGTTGTCAGTGTTCCTGTCCGCTATTTTCATTGTATTTGTTTTGTTCCAAAAACTACTCTTTAAAAGCTTATAGTTATGTTGCATGTGCAACAGACAAGATTCCTGAAATCTTGACATTTCATGGGACAAGAAAAAGAACCTCATGGCCAAGGAACTCCTCACTGACATAGGAAACAAAATTCTAAAAGTGGGGAAAAAAAGCTTACTTATCAATAACTGCCATGGGAAAAGTAGCCTACACTGGGGAAAGACAGGAACCTAATTTGAAATTACCAGCAATCATGGTTCCATAATATGGCCTAAATTCCTTGCTGAGAACTTCTTTTTTTCATCTGAATGGAAAAGACGTGTCTGTTTCCCCCTGTGCTTAAATCAGAGGAAAACCCAGTTACATTTGGACTATCTCCTGAGCAAGGAACACCATTAATTAAATAAGACCCTTGCCTAAGATGAGCCACAGAATATGTGTCCATGTTCCAGCATATACTTTCAGGTCACTTAGTTTGGTGTGTGTGCAGTCAGATCTTTACTTCCTCTGTAAGTGCAGGAGTGAAGAGAGGATACTAAGAACCCTCAGAATACCTACCACTGTATGGAGTCATCAGACATAGCTATCTGGAACATCTCACATTTGTTTGAAAGCTTAAAACACAATATTAATGAGCACAAAGACTGAAATTTTGAGGTCACAGAAAACACAGAACTTGAGATTATCTGTACAATCTTTATTTAGGTTCCTGTATATGTTTCTTGTGTTATACCCTTAGCATCACATAGGAAGTCTGCAATTGACCCAGAACTTTTGACTCTTTTTTAATGCTTTAATCCCAGGAGGGGGGAAAAGAAAATCCACCAAGCCAAACTGTCTTTTCCTGCAGTTCTCTTCCTCATGAACCTCCCACTCAGTGCACTCCATGAGCTAACAACCTTCCAGGGCCACTAGCAAAAAAGTAAAGGCTGTGTTGGTGTATTATTGGAAAGCAGGCATTTAGGTCTGTCACACAGACTGCTAATATTTATACTAATGAAATAACTAGTTAAAAAGAAATAGCAAAGCAATAGTTTTTGGCTTATGTAGACTATCTACTAGAGATTGATGTATATGTGATCCTGCAACTTTATAGAGCTATGTCTAACCCCAGTGCATACTCTCTAGTCATCTGCAAGAAGGTGCTATGGCAGAGATTGGAGCTGATACATTAAAGAATTAGGGGCATGGTTCCCTAAATATGCTTGAGAAGGTCACTTCAAGGCTAAAGACAAATTAAAAAAAAAAAAAAGGTGCTTTAAATAGATAGTGGTTGTACTTCACTGGAGTAATTTAGCAGTCGTCTTGCTCCGTTATCCAGATAAGTTTGTCCAGCATTTGTGTGGCAGTTTAGGAGCTAATAAATGAGGGAGTTGGTTACACTGGCAGTTTAGATATCACAAACAGCACAGACTGAATCAGAGGAGCTAACTTGGGACACCAGTTTCACATACAGGTAACAGAAACAGCTTGGTCCTTACCACATGGCTCAGAGAACCTTCATGAGATGCCACCTCCCCTCCTGAGCAAGCAACCAATCTGGCATGTGTGAGCAACAGCACAGCACCCCACAAGCAAGAGCTGAAAGGCAGTGTTAGAAACTGTCTTGCCCTAAGTTGGTATATGAAATGTACATATGTATGCATGTATTTCAGTTAGGACTGTGCATCAACATACCCAAAAATGGCTTCCTCCTCCACACCATGTCCCTTTTTTCTTTTAACCTATGAGCCCTTCAGGTCAGGGGTTGTCTCACACATTTGCCAGCTGGCCATTATTGCAACACAGATTCAAATAACTATTCAGGATTGTGCTGACGGATGCTGTTGATTCTTGAAATCTTGCCATGATGCCCAAACTAAGTTTTTTATTTCCTTTCATCAAAAATACCCCTTTCCACTCAGAGAGCAAGGCAAGGCTAATCATTATCATTATTCTGTAAGGGAGTGATAAAACACAGTGACACACATGAAGCAGCTGTCACAGCTTCTCTCAGCTGCCCCATCTATTTCTTTACAAGAGTTTTAATGGCAGTGCTGCTGCTGTCAAGGACAGGAAGGGCTGTAGGAGGGACAGAGCATCACGTAGTTTGTCCAATTGCCCAAGGCAACTGAGTATGCACAGACCTTTGCAAGCTGTGTGAAAAGACATCATTTTCATGGCCCTTGTCTTGCTTAATTATCACTTCAGCAAGATAATTTCATTTCTTTCTTTCCCCCTATCCACACCCATTCTTTATAAAGATGTTTCTTGGATTAGAAAAGGTCAGCTATGGAAAAAGTCACAGCAGAAACCAATGATAAGTAAAGGTTAGCTGATTTGATTTGACTTCTGTAAAAACATCAATTGTGTTTTCTTTTCTGTGATTTATTAATGAGGGAACTGACAGAAGTGTCTATATATACATATTCTGTGAAAGATTTCATTATATGAGGTTATTGAGACTTTTTTTTTTCCTTGAATAAGCCTCATCCTTCACAAGAGGAATGTTCCATAGCCATAGAATGCCCCTGGCTTTGCTTATGGACCTCCCTCCAGCTTTCATCTGTTTAAATGATGTAAGCATCAAGAAAGGTGCAAAGTCAAATAGGCCACCGCTTGAAATCAGTAACAAACACAGTAATCCAACCAAAGTGGTCAGCAGCTTTTAAAGAGATGTAAACTCTACACTTGCTGGAAGAGGACATTAAAAATTGCTTCTCTGTTCTCTGTGATCTGATAAATGCAAATTTTTACAATGGACCATATTCCCCATTTTATTCCTAGGAGTGTCTACAGCTACTCCAGACCTAAATTGACACAGGTTAGAAATAATATGCACTTAAGGGGCTAGAAGGTCAAAATAGGAAGGTATTTTACTGGTTTTCTGAAAGCACTGAGAGCTACCCTGGCAAGAATAAAGCTAAAGTTTAAGTGCTGGACTGCTTTAGGCCTTCTGTTACTTTCTTTTTTTTTTTTTACCTAATAAACCTCTGTCTTCCAGCCACTCAGCATGTGAAGTTGTAAGACTTAAGAGTCTCTTGCATCTCACTATGTGTGCTTAATAATATGATACTTACACCAGCTGTTGTCATCACATTCCTTTTGGTCTATTAAATGGAACAGTATGGAGCTCAAATAGTCTATTACAAAATGTCTGCAAGATAAAGCATCTTGGATAAAGGTGTTATCAAATAGTAATGCAAACAAGAAACACAGGGGAAAGACTTGCAGAAACAGAGTGAGGTTAAAGGGATATTTTAGGTATAAGACTGGAGGAGAAAGAGTTTCATTTCATTTCATTGCAACAGGCTGAATGCTGTCAATGGGTACCAAAAAGCCAGACAGTTTTCACAACAGGCTTTTGCCTTTTCCTGTCCATTTGTATGCAACACATCACACGTTCAAGCTCGTGGAGAAAGTGACCTTACACAAGGGAAAGCAAGAGTGAGCCCAACCACTGTGCTGCTCCAGGGCAACCAATCCACAGCTGATGCCTTGTTGCTAAATTAAGCAACAGGCCAGGGTTTGAAGCAGACGTGGACTCGAGGCTTCATAAATCAAATTTCCCTGCAGCAGTAGAAGCTTACAGGGAAAAAGCAAACAGTGCTCTTGCAAACTCATTCATGCATTTTGAGATTGGGCCTTTTTTTTTTTTTTTTGGCCATTTCTGTATGGTTCAGAGCCATTGGTAAATAAATGTTGCAACAGCTTTTTACTACATGATAATAGAGCACTTATACTATTACTGAAATATTTACTGAAACTGAACAGTATTATGTGTGCAAAAACCAAATCTCATCTGCAGGAAAACTGAAACAGAAGCAGTATAAATGTTGGTTCATAATTATCCCTAATTGCAAAAGCTTTGAACTAAAAAAGAATTGAATCTTTCCACTTGCTGGGCTTGATTTAGCACTTCATTAGTCAGATTTTGCACCAGTTACAGAGCTGCTTTGGAATTCAGCTGGAGTAGCACAGCAGTGAATAATGGGCATGCTTTATGGATGTACTGCTTGTGGAATTGGAGATTTTAGGGCTTCTAAGGTTAACTTCTAGAGGGCTGCCAACCAGATATCATTTGAATTTCCTCTCAAGGGAAGAATATCAAAGTTTTCAGTTTTGTGGGTAAAATCTGAATGGTATGGTCAAGCTATCAAGTTGTCCTGCAGGGATACCAGGCTCACTTGAAATTCTCAGCTGGAAAAGCTTTTGGTGAATCTTGTGAAGACACTTTCCATTCAGTGACAGTCCAAAAAAAAGTAGGCAGGGCCCTGGAGCCATCTGCCTGGTTTCTGCATGAAACCTTCCCACTTTGCCTGTTTAATATGCTCAGTGGCATACTGTGGTACTACCTGTGCGGCAACAAAGAATGAGGTTGCATTGGTAAATGTGCAATGGCAAAAATACAAATATGGAAGAAGGAACAATGTGTGCTCAATGAGTTTACAGTCTCCATCACAAGTCATTCTCTTGTATGGGGCCACTCAGCCTTTCCAGGAGAATCTGTTTTTTCTGGAGCCACTTTCTCTGGAGCCAAGTTTTCTGGAACTTTTCTAAGTTCCCTGCTTCAATAGTAACCATTATGTGGTCACTAAGATCCATGAAAGTATTACTTTAATCTCTCAATCCTTGAAAAAGCCACCCTTCTTTTTAAATTAAACCTTGGAGTATGACAACTTGTTGTAAGGAGTGCATGGTTTTATTTATAGACGTGGAAAGACCCACTTCTTGTTTCTGAAGCAGAACTGAGAAACAATTGGTTTTCATATCAGCATTGAAAAGAGAAGTGGTAGAGAAGCACTGGGATCTTACCTAACTGGTACTGGGATCTTACCTAACCTGTACTTAGGTACAGTTCCACAACAGCTTTGGCCAAGTTTATGATCTGGAGGTTTCACTCCTTTTCCATCCCTTCACTTGAGGTGGCAGGGGGTCCCTACACACACTTGTGTTGAGATAGTTTGGAGAGCTGGTATAGCTCAAATTAATAATTTGGAGAGTGATGTTTTTTGTCTGGATTAGCCATCTGATCCAGCTCACAGTGGAGGCAAGGGAGTCTTTGTGCTGGTCTGGGGAGAGGCAGGCAGGACTGTCACCAATGAGAACTACCCTGAGGCCACACTCCTGCACATCCTTCTGTCAATCCCTAAGCAAAGACTGTTGTCAAAGACTGTGTCTGTGGCCCCTCCAATGAAGCCAAATGTCAGGGAGCAAACTGCACTGACCTTTTTAAAGTCTCATATCCTCCACAAGGGGATAATTGCATCCAAAGTGCCATTGGGCATGGACCTGGAGCACACTGCCTGCCAGCCAGCCATGCCTAGGAGTTGCTTGGAAGACTGCTAGCTGGCACTGATAAATACAGGCCACACACAAAGGTAAGATGTTCTGGTCTAGCAGATTACATCAGTGTGCTGCCCCCTCCCCAGGAGCTTGAACTTTGCTAGATTAACATTAGGTCTCCAGGAAAATTACAGTCCATGTGCATACCATGTATTGTATGAGCCCTCTGGGTTGCACGAGGATCAGAAAATCCATATAAAAGGAGAAAAGCATCTTAGGTAGTGTCTTTTTTACCCTGTTGAATTCCCTCTGCACCTTTCTTTTATATGTTTGAAATAGTTGTCCTTGCTCCCACATCATACAGGCAGGGAAAAGTCCTGAGGGAGACTGGGTGAAGTCTGAGCTCAGTGGCTATGGAAAGCAAGCATATTGCTATTCTCTGTGGAAATACAATTATAACGAGTCAGTAAACAGCACATGCAGCACAAGAAAAAAAACTCCACACATTGCTGACTTTTATGGAAAAACATGTTGATTGTCCTACAACCACATCACAGCTCTTTTGTGTGCAAGGCTTGAAATTAACTCATTTGTCTCCATTCTCTTCACAGTTTTCTTTAACTTCTGAAGAGTCAGTAAGTTAAAGTTGGCACATTGAGGCTCAGAACATACAAGAGTCTATTTGACAGAACTGCCCATGTAAGTGTTTCCAGCTTACTTTCCCACATACAGATACGACATTCTCTCAGACAAAAATAATTGACTGTATAAAGGACACCTCACTAGGAATGTGTTGTATTTTCCAGCAGTTTAAACCTTTGAAAACTGTATAGGCTCTAATGTTGTGAGACATTTCTAATGGCTGGGGTTTTTTTCAGAGGTTGAGATGATGAGTTTTTTTTTATTAGGGACTTGGTTCTGCTCCTTCTGGAATATTGCAAACTCCCAGTGGTTTCCAGAGAAGGAGAAGATTTTGTCTTCTCTCTCCCTAACATGGGATGCATTTTCTTACATCTTCTTTTACCTTGAATAGTCTTCCTTTACACAAGTTTAGTCTGTGCCAAGTAGTGGAAACACTTTTTAAAAGCCTGAGCTTCAACTTTAGCCAATGTTTCAAAGGGCAGTATATCTAGCCCAATTTTATAAAGACTCATTCATCTTACAGGAACAACTCCAATGTCAGAGACATCTCTGTCTGTAGTGTTAAAGGTGCCAAATCCTTCAGTCACTTTGACTGAGTTTAGGTCTTCTGTGCCATTTTCTTTGGAAAAAAAATGAAGTACAATGTGACTCAAGGCACTGCTTGAAATGTCTAGCCTGGGGACCTGCTTTTGACTCTGCTTTCACACAGCAGAAAACTAGGTCCAAATGCTATAAAACAGAAACAACCAGAAGCACATCCTCAGAACCCATGTCTTGGAGTTAGAATGTGGAAAAATATGTTGGCCAGGTCACTCTGGGGTTGTCCTGGTTCCGTGTAAAAAGGGGTTCAGGGCAGGACCCACACGGAACAGAACTATGTACTCGCCTCTCCTCCCCCCGAGAGAGAGAGAGATACTTTGGGGAAAAAAATGAAGCATATTGTTCAACAAGGAACAGAAAATGAAAAAGGGAGGCAAGGAAAATAATATATACAAAGATTAGGAGAAAAATACAAAAAGTAAAATATACAAAACCGTCAGAAATGGTTCCAGGGTCCCATGGAGTGAAAGGACAACCTCCCTCTCCGAGCTCCAAGGCAGGAGTGAAATTAGAAACCACTCCCTGCCTCTTATCAGAGTGTGTGTGGGAAGGGGAGGGAATACAATGGTTCACCCCCACCCGGGGTCCTCCCAGTTGCTGGAAGGTCACACCCCCATTCCAAGCCTCAAACCACAACAGGGGTGTAGAACTGTGGCAGGCCCACCCCAGTACCCTGCCACAGCAAGACCATTTTCACACCCGTGCACAAGATGCAGAGGTGCACCTAGTTTTGGAGGGGCAGAAATGTCAGGACCAACCAGAACACACCTGCAGCCTGTAAGGAGCATGATCAAGCTCCTAGTTTTGCAGAGGAAGACACTGTGTATGGGGGGCTGTGAGCATCCTGAGGGAGAAACCAAGTCTTTCTGAGAAAGACTGGCTTTGCTGAGGAGGCCCAGGCTGACTTGACCCAGTTGTACATACCCAAGGGTAAAGGGTGCGTATGTCAAGACCCTTGTCATCTAACAGAAGCCCTGATCAAAGCTGCAGTGCCCCTTAACAGAAGTCATACACCAGCACAGGGCAAACGGGCAAGCACACAGAGTACAGCTTCCCCTGTGCCCTGCCACTGCAGCGGCTCTTGTCTGTGATGTGGAGGGCACTGCCTCTGGAGATGCTACAGCTAATCTGTGAAGCTGTGCAATGCAAATGAATGCAGGAGGGAATATTGCTTTCCTTTCTCTAGCCTGCTCTTATCCATCCTGATAACTAAGTAGGTTTTTCTCTTCAGCCCGCTTTTCCCTTAATTTAAGTAAATGAGACTAAAAAGAACCTGTTTCTCACTGTGCTCAGCTAAACCCAAGTCCCTTCTTAGTAGTGCCACTGAGGCCAAAGAAGCATTGCCAACCGTTAAGCTAGAATGAGATCACAATGGGATCCAGCTTTGATTACAGCTTTTAATAAAAAGTCTCAAACTCTTTGATGGATTCTTCAGTGCTATTGGGATATTTTTTTTTTTTCTGTTCCCCACCCTTATTTCAAGAGAGCCATTCAATGCATTGGTGAGATATATTTTTTTCTTCTAGTTGTGAGTGATCGCCTCTGTTAGCAGTATAAATTGCACCCGTTGCCCTTGGCAGAATTCTCAACAATTCTCCTGCTGCCTATTAAAGCAGTTTCATAAATAGACACACTTCATTAATATACACTTTTTAGAAGACTAATTGAATTTTTCCAATATATCCCTCAGCAGCCATTGAATTATTTAGCTAGTGGTGGATGTGTGCGAACTCATGGGCAGGGATGCTGAAGAGTCACCAGTGGCTGATAGAAAGTACAGGATGTGCTCTGCTTATGTACTGATTGAGATGCTTCTGAAGGCCATGGTCCTGAGAAAGCAGGAAAAATAGGAAGTTCTTGTCAGTGTCATCTTGCTGTGACAGTGATGCTTCCTTGTGGGTCAAAAGACTTGTCAAAATCATCTGATGAGAATACACTGGGATAGAGAAAAATAAACCTAGGCTTATAAAGGAAGGACAGCAATGGACTTCATGTTGAAAACGTGGCGTGGCATCTTGGGGAGATCTTCTGCAAAAGGCACAGAATGCACTGTGACCTTTGATAAAAATCTTAACAACCCAAGACTTCCTTGGAAGTATTCTGCAGTGATGATAAAGTCAGTACCCACTTCACTCACAGCTAATTGCCATAACCAGAGGTAAATGCAAAGAATCAATGCAGGAGGAGAAAAAGGATCCAGGAAAGAGGGAGAAAATCCCAGCACTCAAGACAGGGACATGTTCAAGGACAAACAAGATAGTCACTCTTGCTATATGAAAACTAGCATAGACAAAAGTGTGTCTAAATCTGATAGGAACGAATTAAGAAGTTCATGCCACAGACTTGTTCTCACTAACAGAAAAAGGTCATATTAACACTTGCACAAGAGCTTTTAGCATGATCAGATGTGGACTCCCAAAAAAAAATATCTGCAAGGAATCCATAAATGGACTTGTCACTTTTCCTCATGCAGGTAAAGCAGGAATTAACTTCCCTATTTTTTTCTACCTCCCCACCTGCCTATTCCACTCCCGTGCTGCAGGTTACTGTAAGCAGAATGAAGTCAACTCAGAGAAATGTCTCCTTGAATTGCTGAGGTTTCAGAGATTTTTAAAAGCAAAATAACAATGGCTTTAAGCATTGTTTGTCTCCCTCAGACCTGGGGATGGCAGGTCCTGTCAGTAAGGATGGGTCACAAGAAGAAGTAGCTTTTAGTCTCTCAATGACAATTTCTAGGGGTCATTTAGAATATTTCCCAGCAGTCTGCCATTTATTCTAGGGCAAAGAATTCAGTTTACTCAATAAAAAAATGGGTTGAGTCAGATTACCAGATTCAGAAGTTTCCTTCATCTGCAATTAGTTTATACTGCTCTTCAGCCAAGAACACTAGATTTTTAGGGTTTTTTTCCCCTTGACAATATGAATTCTTCATATGTATAAGCATAACAGACAACTGTTAATGTGAACAGGGTGATAATCCTACTGCCATTAGTATCAATAGCAAACTCATTAATCTGAGTGGAAATTAATCCTGTTAAGACTTACTTAAAAAGAAGACTTGCTGATACAGACTGTCTTCAATAATCACTAAAGGTAGTGTTTATCTTTGTCTGTATTAAAGGCTGATTCTGCGCTGAGCTTAAAGGAAGTTACTTAAAGGAAGACTTTCTTTCAGAGGCCCTGCAAAGGATGAGGCTTTATTGTGGACTGTATTGTCAAAATGGCTGTACACCATCTGTTACAGGCTGCTGCTGCTGCACACACTACCAGAAGCCATGTAAAGACTAGTCACAGCCGAATTTCCTGTGCTGAAGAGAGTTCACAGGCTGCTTTTCCTAAGGAGCGATGTGATACTTTGCAAAGGAGAGCAGGAATAATGTGAAGGAACTGCATACTCTTACTAAACTGGAGACATCCCAGTGGAAAAGATCTCTGTGGTGAATCCTGAAACAGGGCGTTGGTGTCTCCTGGGAGCAGGGTGCTTCTACATACAGATGCAGGTAAAAAGGAACTAGAGCAAATCTGCAACAACAACAGCTGCAAATAACGTTTACCAAATACAAATAATTTTTTTTTCAATTATACTGAAGATATTGTCTGAGCAAAGAACTTTTTGCCTTAAAAGATTCTGTTTTGAATAATAAGCCATTCTCTAGTAAATTTAAATGGCCACAGTCTCTCAAACATAATGATGTTCTGTGGAGAACATGGGTTATATGGTAGTTATGTCAAAGTCAAGTGAACAACAGCAAAGTCTTATCCACCCTTTGCAATCTGGCAAAGTTAATATAGTATAGATTTATGGAGATGACTATAGTTTGACTTGCATCTCTCATATACATAAGGTTACCTCACAGCCGAGTTTTTCTATATGGCTCCCTTAACTACAAGAATGTTTCCCAGAGAGCAATGCAGTAAATCTTTTGGTTGGGAACTGAGTAGGTGATAAGAATGTCAAGTCATATTTATGGTTTTTTTTCCCCTGTAATGAGTAAAAATGATTTATACTTAGGCAAAGAGCTGATATAAAAAGACCTCTATAAATTTAAAATGTTTGTTATCCCAGTGACATAAAACCACACTGCTTTTCTGGGAGTAGGAAACATGCTTTCTCGGAGTATGACAAAAAAGTAAGACAAAGAGAGATTTAATATTTACAGTTGTTTTTGAAAACTCAGAAATATTTTCCAGCTGGACTTCCATGTGTCTTCCCGGGGTCCAGCCTGGTTCATGTCACCACCTTGTTTCCCTGCTCTTCACAATCCTCAGTACCCAGCAAAAGGAGGGGCAGTTGCATGACTGCTAGAAGCTGCAGCTACCTACCTGCTTCACCTCCCAGAGCTTCTACAGCAACCAGGGAGCTGCTGTGTCTGTTAGTGCCACTCTGGGAGTCCCCAGGGTTCCCACTTAACCCAGAGGTTTCACCTTCAGTCCCTTATGACAGCATTATGACTGCTGAGGCTTGCTGTGTCTTTCTGGACCATTTAGATCAGCTTTAAGGTTTTCCCTATTGCTAAAGGCAGATTCTTACCTAATATAAATTGCAAGAAATCTGTTGATTTCAGTTTACTGATGATTGCTTATTGCAGTATTACCAGTTGGCTTCACTTTGATCAAGATAGTGTCTCAGAGCACTCTGGCAGAAAAAAACAAAAACAAACAAACAAAACCAAAAACCAACCAACCAAACAAACAAACAAAAAACCAGGTACAATACTTTATTTAAATCCCACATTGTTTTATCTGGGGGACTGAGCATTTAAAAAAAATGAGGAGGTCCAGCTCCTTTGAAGCAACCAGCCACATAGTATGAGGAGTGAGGTATGTAAAACTTTTAGCCTAGAAGGTTATACAAATCTCTCTGTGTTTATTTGTGTATGTAACCACAGAAAACATTTGCCATAACAGCTAAGAGCTTTGCAGTTTCTCATTATTATGTGGAAGCAGTAGAGAAAAGAGGATTGCTATTTGCCTTATTCTCTCACTGCTTTGGCATCCTATTCAGTGACCATATCCAGGATTTCATGCCAGCTGAATCTGATGATGAGCAGGAAGGCAGGACTAGTCCCAGGCCTCCAATTTTGGAGTCATCCCATTAGGATGCCATCACAACAGAGAAAATGCAGTAGCTGATTCAGAAGCATTTAGCACAAATAGGGAAAAGATGGGAGGGCAAAAGGGCCATCACATGAGGGCTGAGGTCATTCCCAATGGGAGCATGGGGAAATACCATCCAGTGGAGACACGTAAGGGTGAAACCTGTCTGTGTGTTTAATAGCAGGGTCAGAGTAAAGAGAAGTCTTTGTGGCCATTCTAGAGGTAGGAGACTGGGAGGAATTAGCATCTGGATCGGACAAAAGCCACCAGGCTACCCAGAGGGGTTTGCCAGCTGGGAAACAGTTCTGTGCTATTTGACAAGGGAATACAGTGCCAAAATGCATCCCTTAATACTCAACCACTGCTTCTTCAGAGCCCAGCAGGAAAGATTTTGCCCAGCCTCTTCTGCTGTATAGGGAAATGGGAGATTTTCCCTTTGCAATGCCCCAAATAAGGCTGCCAACAGAGCTGCTGTTACATGAATCTGAAAAATATTTTCTCAATATAAAGCCCAAACCACTCCACCCTTGTAGGACTTTGCTTTTAGCATTTCTCTTTCCTGGGAAAAGTAGAAACTTGCACCTTATGCCATGTTCAAAGGGTGGGAAAAGAAGCATCCCAGGTAAGGAGATAGGTCAACCTTTCACATGGATAATGGGGGAAAACCAAGCTTCTCTGGTGGGACAGAGATGTGTGAGGTCCTCAGCCTGACCTGGTTGGCTTCTCCCAGGTGTTCCTGGTGGGCAGCAGTGTCGAAGCCAAAGAGAATTTGTCAAATCCTTCTATTCATTACAAAAGGTACTATAGAATCCTAGAATCCTTTAGGTTGGAAGAGACCTTTAAGATCATCAAGTCCGGACATTAAGCCAACACTACTAAGTTCTCTGCTAAAACAGATCAGAATCAGAATCTGTCAGGGTTGGAAGGGACCACAAGGATCCCCCAGTTCCAACCCCTCTGCCCTGAGCAGGGACACCTCCCACTAGATCCGGCTGCCCAGAGCCTCATCCAGCCTGGCCTTAAAGACCCCCAGGGATGGGGCCTCAACCGCCTCCCTGGGCAACCCATTCCAGGGTCTCACCACTCTCATGGGGAAGAACTTCTTCCTCACATCCAGCCTGAATCTGCCCACTGCCAGCTTTGCCCCATTCCCCCTAGTCCTGTCGTTACTCGATAGCCTAAAAAGTCCCTCCCCAGCTTTCCTGTAGGCCCATTTTGTATGTGCAGGTTTCAGCTAGTTTCTATTCCAAAATATCAAACCTGTAGGTTTTGTAAACAGTTGACTTCTGATATGACTGCCACTGATTTTTCTGACTCTTGCTGTTTCACAGAATACTAGTTCTGAAAGAGCAAACCTAGACTGAGTCCTCTCTGTCAGCTCTGGTGATTACAGTACTCACATACGTCCTACTCCCGTGCAAGCTTGGCTAAAAATTTAAAAACCTCTGAACCCAAACAGCTATGTTTTCCAGAGAGAGCTATTCCCTTTGCTACAATAGCTTCCCATTCTGTCATTCTTGAGCACTTGCCCTGTGTTTATGGATTTGCTCTCACAACTGTCCTGGGAAGTAAAGAAACCAAGGTTTTAAAGGTTTTACTAACATCACAAAGGAGGTCTGTGGTGACAGTCAAATGGATATAAAATAATGCCAGAATCCATTGCCACAACCACTGAAACTTTTCTGTCTTTCTCATATTTGTAAAAAAAATAAAAATCTCAAAGCACGTGAGCCAGCCTTAGTCATTTCTTAGCCTAGAAAAGGTTCATACCCAAATACACAATGAGACATTCAGAGTCCTCCAGCTCCAAAACATATTTCTATGCCAGCTGGGAATGTTTTGGTGACTAATTTGTAGACTGTAGTGAGGACCATAAGTGCATCTTAAACAAATTTGTTCCAAAATATTCAGCCTCTCAGGTAACCACCTAGGTAATTTGTTTCTATTTTACAGTTTGGGGTTTTTGGGTGCTTGTGGGGGTTGGTTTTCATTTGGTTTTGCTCTTATTGTGCTGGTGGTTCAGTGTTGTTGATAAGTGCTATTTAATGCCTTCGGCTACAGAGACAGCATTGATCATAACATTCATTAGCTACACCTAGCAGTATTAAATATTCAACTACAAAGAATGGCAAATGACAATAGTAAGGAAGTAAATGAAAGGCAGATCCAGGCTTGTGTATTCTACACAGTGTGTTCTCTTAAACATCATCTCTGGAATTTGAGAGTTTTCACCACTATTAGTACCTAAGCATAATTGCAAGTGATTCTAGACTAATCTTTACAATGCTTCCTGAGACTAATACAGAAAAAAATCACACATGGTGGGATTTTTGTTAGGTACATCATAAGATTTAATATTTGTTGCCTTACTGTTACATCATGGGCAAAAATCTGAAGCCATTTGGTCAGATAAAGTGCCTGACTTTATTTCACAGAGCCAGCAATGAAATGCTTTTTCTTCTTGTGCCCTTACCCAAAATATGCCTGAAATGATCAACTGGTGTTCAGGAGGAGAACTGTCTTACCTCTGCTATCTGAAGGAGAGAGATTTTATGATTCTTATAGCAGATTTACCTGGTAAACTACATGGTCAAGTGCATTTGCATTCATGTACAGGTGAGAAGATTAACATCTGTTTAGAGAAGCTTCAATACTGTCTTCCAAATAAAAGGTTAGAACATCTTCCCCAGCAGAAGATGCCTCATGTTCTATCAGTTCTAGGGGGAAACGACAGGGAAGGTGACTGGACTCAGGTATGCAAGTGATAGGTTGAGACAGAAGTGGAACAGGAGATGTTACTTAAACTTGGCCTAGGGAAGTGGCATGTTTTGTAATTTAGCCCCAATGTTGGATAAAGGGGGATGCCACCCTGAGCATCTCATTTTGACTTGTCTTGGATGTTTAGATGTGTCTTGAATGTTGGAGAGAAGTGGCTTGCTTTCTCTTTTTTTTTTGTTGTTCCTCTAATCTTGTCACAGCAGTAAAATGAACTTCATGGAAAGGAAAAATTCCACTGCATATGTCAAATTGACAGCTAACATTTCACCTGGAATACAGGTAGTCCCAGTATTAGGAAATGCAGGAAGGCACCCTGCTGGGTTGCAGTTTAGCTTTACAGATTGGCCCAAATGCATATTCACTCACTCCTAATGCTACTTTTCTAATACATTCTCAGATAATAAAGACTGCAAGTCTCAAAATGACACTGAGCGTGAGGGCTTCTTAACTCTGCATGGTGGTGTGACCTCTAGCACATGGTCAAAGCAAAGGAGGTGTAATTGTGACTACTGGTAATGTATACCTGCTGCCTGTATTTTCTTGACAGTGAATTCTGGAGGAATACACAGAAAAGATGAAACAACATGTCTTAGTGGTTTTTAAATTAACAGCTTTCTGGAGCTGAGCTAAACTCACAGACCATCAGTTTCTGACTTCAGAATGCTGCTAATTAATCAAATCTTCTGTCATAAAGCAATGTAACATTAAAATCCCATTATATGTAGATGCAAAAATTACTTTTTTTCCATGCTGAACACCATTCAAATATGTTATCAGTAGGCAAGATAATATAAAATTATTAGAATTAGTTTCAGCTATTTCTCCCTGTCCCATTTCCCTTGTTAATAGGAGTCTGTAGATGCTTTAAAGACGAGATCAAGCTCTTCTGACATTATTTTAAGGGATACTGACTTTATCAGGACAGTAAACATTTGTTCATGTGCCATGTGTGACTTATTCCATTATTTTTTCCTTGTCCACTGAAATTAGTAAGAAATCATCTAGAAACTTCAGTGTCAGTTGTGTTGAACTCACAGACAATTTTTGGAACCCATACATTGCCTTAGGAATGGCAGGAAAATGTCTTCTTGCTCTGCAGCTGTGAGACAGGTATCTTCCAAACCTACCTGTGAATCACTGAACCTTGACTGGAGGGATGTCCGAGACTCCAGAGTCAAAAATATCTTTAAAGAACATGAAGGCAAAGCACCTTATGGTAACCATGCTGCTACCCCTAATGCAACTCACCAACAGCCAAAATGCTTTTTGGTAGCACCTGAATGGGAAACAATGATGGTCTATACTGCAGAAAGCCCATCTCAAAATGCTTTCCATAGGATCACAGGTCATAAAAAATGCTGAAGTCTTACAGAATGTACCCTGTACGTATCCCAGATGGATCGGTTCAGTCCTGGCTTGAATGAATCATATCTTTGGTGTTAGTGACAGAGTTGGGATGGTCCCTCTAGCAATGAAGGACTTTAAAAGGAGCAGTAAGCAATAAAGAGTGGGAAATCAGCCTAGAGGAAAGAGTTACAAGGACAAAGAGGGAGGGAAAACTCCCAGGCAAACCTTGTCCATTCAAGTGAAACAAAGCCAGTGTGAGCTCTGTGGTGAACCTTGTTCTGGAGGATCCCACAGGGAAGGTGCAGCATGGCCATTTGGGCAGCCCTCTGAGCACAGCAGGCTGAGTCTGTCCACGAGGGTGTCCAGTGTGAATGAACTGAGCTGTTTTCACAGACTGTGTGAAAGCTTAAACAGAAAATAATCCTGAGAAACAGAAGACAGGGTCTGACCTCCAGTTCCTTAAAAGGAGGAACTGTAAAATCAGTTGATTTGATCAAGTGGAGACAGTTACTTCTGCAGTAAGAAAAGGAACAAAAAAAAGGCAGAACAAGCTTTTTGAAAAGATCAAGCTCAGCTTCTAGAAACAGCTACACTGAACACAACCGAGCTACAACTAAGTTTTAGTCAAAGGTAACATTTCTATTTATTCAGATAAATAGAGCAGTTATTACCTGTTTCTGATACCAGTGGTGTTACTAGACCCATGGCTGGGCAAAAGATGTAATAGATGTATGAAAAGGCCAAAAAATGGGAAAGATTTGATTTTTTTATTTTAGATTAAATAACATAATAGGTAGATGATTGACAGATAGATGATGATGACAGTTACAGCAACACAACGAATGGCAAAAAGAAAGTAAATCAGGATTTTTTTTTTAATATAGAATTCAGTAATACTGGGTGCCCAGGCAAACTTAAAGATGATACTCAGGGATGTTGCTTCACAATGCAGAGTTGTCTCACAGACAGTTGAGAACATGTATCAGTAGAAGTCTGGTGAAAATTAGTGAATACATGGAGGAAACAGGAACTGCTCATTTTTCCATTCTGTTGGCTGCCTGGAATGTGTGTAAAGCTTTCTGCTCCACTGCAGTACTGATGTGTTTAGACATCATATTGACAGGTGATTTAATTCCAGATTTATTTTTTTTTTCCTTTTTGGGCATCTGGTTCTAGTCTAACCTATGGTATATATAGTTATTCTTGGTTTTATTATATTCCTTCTATTTAAACAAAAGCCTCTGCTCCACTCCAGTCCTTTTCTCTTCATCTCCACTCTCTACTGTTCCTGGTACTTATTCTCCATGCTTACACTTGTCCCTCATTTATCTGCTCACCTTCCAGCACCTATTAAATCTGTTTTTCATCTTGCCCATTGTATGAATGGGCATAAAACCCCCCTGTTGTAGGGAAGGCAGCTGTGAACCATAAACAGCCGTGGTAGCAGTCCGGGGAATGGTTCTTTTGGTATCACGAGGAGAAGCTCCCATCTTATGTGATGAAATGTGAAAGCGTGGAAGTGTGAAAGTAGCTGCAGTAGCCCTGCCAAAGGATGTTCCCCTCTGGAATAACACTTCACACAGCCAAGGAAGTATGCAGATGTAGACACACAATTAGAACAAACAGTTTCTTAAGCTCAGTGCAAACGTACAAGCTGTAGAGTGGTCCCGCATCACAGAATTGTATTGGGAAAGGATTTAATGTACACTTACCTTCAACACTCGCAACCACTCCTTAAAAGAACCCCTGGCTGATTGTCTTTTCTCCTGAAATTCTACAACTGTCAAAGGCTTTTGATATGTACAGTCCATATAGTTTAAGTAGAGACAGGGCTCTGAATCCAGAGACCCCACGTCCGACGCTGCATTAGCTTACTTTATTGTGCACAGTAGGCAGTGGCTGTCTGAGCAGAGAGGTTTTCCAGTCGTATTATTTGACATCATTACAGCTGAATATGCACCAGAATACCATGTGGTGAGTACGTAATAAATCAGCTCATTATGTCTATAATCATTATGATTATGTGTTGTTCCAGATCTCAGTTTTGTTGACATAAAAAGAGGTAAACAGTATAAATTACTGACTCATCAAATGGTTTGTTTTAATTTGTTGAGAAGGGAGAAGGTTTTTTTTTTGCATGGCCTGTTTTCCATGCAGAATCACAGTAATAAATATATAGAATATGTATTAAACAGGAATAGCTGAATGTGAAACAGTGCTTGGTCACCCTCCCAGCAAAGCTGCTTTGCAACCAGTTGGCCCCAGCAGGTACCATTGCCTTGGTTTATTTCTCCCCAGGCACAGGGTTTTGCACTTCCCCATGCTGAAATGCTTCAGGTTCCTGTCAGCCCATTTCTGCAGCCTGTCAAGGTCCCTCTGGTATGGCAGCACAACCTTCTGGTGTATCAGCTGCTCATACCAGATCTGTATCATCAGCAAAGTTGCTGAGGGTGCACTCTGTCTCATCATCCAGATCCTGACTGAGGGCATTTCAGAGTATTGCCTTGGTCTTCAACCAAAGGATTCATCACTAGTGACTGGCCTACAGTTTGACTTCCTGCCACTCATCATTACTCTCTGGACACAGCTGCTCAGCCACTATTCAATCTACCTCACTATCTGCTCATCCAGCCCATACTTCACCAGCTTCTCTATGAGAATCTTAGAGGAGTCAGGGTCAAAAGCCTTCCTGAAGTCTAGGCAGACAATAAGCACTGCTCTTTCCTCATCTACCAAGCCAGTCATTTCACAGTAGAAGTTTGTTGAGGTGGTCAAGCATGACTTCCCCTTGATGAAGCCATGTTGGCTACTCCTGATGACTTTCTAATTCTTCATGTGACTGGAAACGGCTTCCAGGATTAGCTGCTCCATCACCTTTCAAGGACTGAGGTGAGGCTGACTGGCCTGGGTCCTTCTTCCTGCCTTTCTTGAAGACAGGAGCCACATTTTTGTTCCTCCAGTCTTCATGTTGTCACTTCACTGTTGCCATGATCATTTGAAGATAATTGAAACTGGCCTTGCAATGACATCAGCCAGCTCCCCTAGCAGTTGTGGGCCCATGGACTTGTGTATGTCCAGTCTGCTTAAATATTCTCTAAACTCATCCTCATGCACCAACACTATGTCTTCCTTGCTCCAGACTTCCACTGGCCTCCAGGACCTCGGATTTCTGAAGGACTGTCTTGCTAGTAAAGACTAAGGTGAAGATATACTTACAGCCTTTTTGATGTCCTGTGTAACCAGGTACCCCAAGTCATTCAGCAATGGGCCCACATTTTCCCTAGTCTTCTTTTTGTTACCCACACACCCACAGAAGCCCTTCTTGTTGCCTTTGACATTCCTAGCCAGATTCAGTTCCAGCTGGGCTTTAGCTTTCTTAACTTCATCCCTGGATGCTCTGATAACGTATCTGTATTCCTCTCAGGTTACCCATCCTTGCTTCCGCTCTCTGTATGCTTCTTTTTTGTGTTTGAATTTGGCCAGGAGCTCCTTGTTCATCCACACATCCTCCTGGCATTTTGCCTGACTTCCTCCTCATTGGAATGGACAGCTCTTGAGCTGGGAGGCGGTGATGCTTGAATATTAAACAGCTTTCTTTGGCCCTTCTTCCTGCCAGGGCTTTATCCCACGGGACATTACCAACCACATCTTTGATGATGCCAAACTCTGCTCTTTTGAAGTCCAGGGTTGTGAGTTTGCTTGTTACCCTTCTCCCTCCCTTCAGGATTCTAAACTCCACTATCTCACTGTCATTGCAGCCAAGGCTGCCTTCGACTTTCACACCAGGTCACTCCTTGTTGGTGAGCCTGAGGTCTAGTGAGCACCCCTTCTCACTGGCTACTCTGTCACCTGGGTGAAGAAGTTGACTCACTCTAAGAACCTCCAGGATTGCCTATGTCCTGCCGTGTTGCCCCTTCTCTATATATTGAGGTGGCTGAAGTTCCCCATGAGGGCCTTCACAGCACAGTCAGAGGCAAAAACTGACAAGACATGCATGGTGAGGGTCCAAGACATTTTCAGAACAGAGAAGAAATTCACATCCTTATATATATATTTTTTTTTTCAACAGAAATTTGGCATAGCTGCCTGAGGTACATCAACTAGCATATGGATTCATAGCGTTTTAGAACCACCATGAAATGGAAGATGACCCCAAATACTGAGTTCACTCACAATGGCATACTGTTTGTTCCATGCTGTTCTCTTTGTATCCCTTCTTTTTTTGTTATTTTTATAAAGAACATAATGCTTAAGGGAAACATTCTTAAAGGAAATAGGACCAGCAGAACCTATTCTTTCTGCTCATAAACGGTGTTATCAGTCCCACTCTAATGATCAGGGAGTGTTATTACTGTGGCTGAACAGCACATCCATTTGTGAGATGCCCAGTACAGCCCATTAGGTATGTGAGAGGTAAAGAGGGAGGGAGATGCTGTGTAACATGTGGAATTAATATTTTCTCTGCTCTGTTGGTTATACAGAAAGTGCATGAACACAAAATACACGCATCATGTCACCTTGTGTATGGTTTTCTTCCTCTAATGGTACAGCTGCTGACTGCAGCTATCATACCAGAGGATTTCTGCCTTTTTTCGCTCAGCTCCCTGTCCAAAATGAACGTGTTAATCCAGTCATTCACTTGTTTTTTGCATTAATGGGAAGCAAAGGTGTTAAGTGCCTTCACAAAACTATAAATGTTAAATTATTGTGTTCACTGCTCTTTTCAGCAAAATTTTTGGCTGTAATTCTGCCTGGGAAAAGTTTTGTTTACTTTTGAAGTATTTGTAGCTTCTTTTCCTACAGAAGACATGACAGAGGCTGCATTTAAAAAAAAAAAAAAAAAAAAGGCTTCTATAAGATTTAAATTTCCTATCAGTTTCATAAAAAAAAGTATATTGAGAAATATTGTAGAAGCAGTGTAATAAACAACAGGCCTAATCCACACCAATGTAATTTCTGTATCACTGCTGAAGTAAAAGACACTACACTAGTTTGGGCCACCTACACATCTTCTCAATGTGTTATAACACTACTAATTTTAAAAAGTCACCAACTCTGTTCTTTTTCAGCTACAATAAAGAACATTTTTTTAGCCAGATGGTGATATAGTTTGAAGATGAGATTTTCAAACATTCTATGAGAGTTTCTAAAGGCGTTGCAAAAGTGTGGTTGTCATTTCCGATGGTTAATTGTATTCTGGCAGCTCCTAGAAAATCCAGGCTCCTGTTGCCTTGAGCTCTGGCCTAATACATATTAAAAGATAATCCCTCTACAGTCAAATTTATGCTTTCACCCTGGTCAATATTAGCACGTTTAAAAGGCTTAATTCTCTATTATTCTCGATATTATTGAGACCTATGTGCACACTTAATTTTAAGTGTGTTCCATTGACATTAGTAAAAAAAAAAAAAAGTCTTTAGTAAAAAAGAGGTACATGAGAAGAATTCATAAATAAATTGGCTATGCCCTGAATGCATGTCTACACTTCACCACCTTAACCAGTTTCTGCAATGATCAGAGCCTCTTTGATGATGCCTCTCAGCTTTTCTAGATCATCATTGCATTTGGAAGCAAAAGCATCCACGCCCTATTGGACGTGGGGAAGAGATTATGAGTTGAACTGTATTTCAGTCATATTACTCTTGGATTTCCTTGCCCATCAGACAATAAGTAGACAGTGCTCAGCCATGACTGCTGAGAGCAGCTTGGGGATTCTCAGTAATGCTGTACAGACAGAAGGAAATGCTTATCTGAACTAAGCAGGCAAACATTAAGGCAAGTGGAGCTGCTTGGAGCAAACAAAGCTCCCAGCTCCTCTCTTTTTTTTTTCCTCAGAATTACATTTGCTCCTTTCCTGCAGGTACTGGGACTGAGTCCTCCACATGCTGTGAAGGTGCTTCACAGTCCTAAAATAGGAAGAGCATAAGAGCCCATAGAAAAGCTTCCCAGCCTTTCTAGCTGAATGTATATGACTCTTATTGCTGTGACTTCTGAGGCTGGATGGTCAAACCACCTCTCTCACATGCCTTTGAAAATCCTACCATATTTCCACTTCAGTTAATCTCAAAATTGGTTCCAAAAAAGGGGAAAGCATTAGCTACAAATACTAAACCAGCTGAAACTCCTTGCTTTGCAGATGGTCTCAGAACTCAACAAGGGCTGCCTGGAGACAAGCCTGATTCTTACCTTTCTGTGGCAGATTATTTCTTCCTGGGCAGGGAAGGCTGCTGTTGAAGGGTGTGGCAATAATATTTCTCAGTGACTTGGATATGGTGAGAAAGACACAGAAAGGAAAAGATGGCAGTGGGGTGTTAAAGCTACATTAAAGGACACAAGAAGCTTGGCTAGCTTGCAGAATTAATTAAATGGTTAACTGAATGCCAAGACTTTGATTTTCGTATTTCAGGCTAAGGTAGGTGTTATTAGCAGAAAAGGTCTCTCTTAAGAATCCAGATAAGGAATGTTTAAGAAGGTTTAGGAAAAATACACTAATTGTAACTGTCCCTTGCTGAGCAGCCCCTGAGGTCCACTGAAGTCCTTGCATCAGCAAGGTTTGAAAATGGTTTAAGAAAGTTTAGGAAAAATACACTAATTGTAACAACTGTCCCTTGCTGAGCAGCCCCTGAGGTCCACTGAAGTCCTTGCATCAGCAAGGTTTGAAAATGCCTATGGCTACCTCTTCATAAAAATACAGTTGCTAACAAAATGAAATTGCATCATCCAGACTTTCTTCTCCTTTAACAAAAAAGGGGAAGTCTCACTGTAGTAATATTAATGGCAGCAGGATTCATTCTAGGAAGCTGGGCAATGTTTCTTTAAAAATAGGCCATTTAGCAGAATAATGAAGTTGAACTCTTGACTCTATTTGCCAATCTGACCTTGTCTTTCTGACTCAGATGTGAGCAGGGTGATGACCAGGCTCCATACAGCCCTCCAGAGCACCACAAAAAGTAGCAAGATTGCGAAGAGAACAAAGTAAAGAAGAGCTACTGGGACCCCCTGGCTGTGCCAGTACTGTAAATCTTTTCATTTTCCTGATAAAGTTTCATGCTCTCTCTACTCACGTTCCCTCATGCTTAGTAGATGCTCAGGCTCTTAAGAGTACTGCCGATTTGGTTTTGGCACAAGTGAAAAAGTGGTTATTGTTGGTGGATATTCACATAGCTCTTAAATTTTCCATGGTTAAGTAACTGCCAGAAAGCCACATTCAGGAATGGCTATTTCATAAGTATGTGCTGATCTTAGTGGCCACTGTTGGGGTAGAAATTAGATATGCCACAGAAGGAAATGTAAGACATTTTGCACGATCCCTTAACCCACAAGTCTAAGATATTTAGGATCAATAACTGAGCCTGAAGGTGTTTTGTAGAACAGTGAATAAAATGTGGGTGCATTCATGTGGATCAAGGAAGTATGGTTCATGGATATTAATGACAATTAGAGATAAAAAGTATTTTTTTAGGTCTTCCATCAGCTGTTCTTTTTTCCCCTCGATCTTTTATATATTGTAACAGAGTTCTCCTCACAGCTTCTCCTATAGTTTTGGAAATCCTGCTCCTATTTATCCCTAAAGGAAGGTAGAAGAGTTACAGTCTAAAAACCTGTACTTGACTTGAATCCCTAAGCACCACAGAACCATTTCCTGTGATTGCAGCAGAGAGAGATAAAATTCCACACTGGTGGGAATAAACCGAAATTAGATCATCAAAGATTTCCAGACAATTAAGAGCCCTAGCCCAAAACGTCTTTTGCTGCTAGTATTTTTGCTTGGATCTAATGTTTTGCATGCAAATGGGGCTTCATACAGGAAGCCAAATTTGCCTATCGGAAACAACATTCCAAACTGAAAGCATGACAAGAGCTGACCCGTATTTGCATACACCGCAATTCCCCATGCAAATTTGTACAACTCCGCAAGCAAACAGCTCGTTAGGTGCCCAGATAGGTACCTATAGGCACGCTTCCTCAGCTGACACACGCAGGACGAGCAAAGGTGGCCGGGATTAGTGGATGTGCGGTTGTAGCTCTTCTGCCGTGAAGAAGCTTAGCGTGTAGTTTTGGTTTAGGAGCTGGAAAGAACCGGCTGCTAGAGGAGGCAACGCAGCGCAAGCCCCGGCGCACCGTCGGGGCTCCGGCACGGCCGTCAAGCTCT